>NC_138771.1:414470976-414768476 GCF_965119305.1 Pelophylax lessonae | reverse complement strand
ACCCTCATGGACCCCCTGAAACCCATCTATGGACCATTTAGGGGTCCATGAACTCCAGGTTAAGAACCCCTTTCACCTTCCTACTCAATGCAATTCAGACCTAGGGAGTTAATCATCAGGAGAAACTCCCTATTTTATTTTTTTTTCACTTTTGTAAAAATGTCCCCACTGACAAAAAATACAAGCCCAGTGTACCAGGCTTAGTTGTTGGTATAATCATAGAAAGAGTGCTCCAACCCCACTCCTCTTTTTTTTTTTTTGAGAAAAAACAAAACAATCCCCTCTGGCTAATCAATGTACACTGTAGTATTTTAAAAGAGAAGTATGCAGCATCGGTCCACCAGCACTTCTGCACTAAGAACTGAGCGATCGAACAACGCCGATCACTCAGTTCTTAAAGCTCCCAGAGCAGAGAGCTGCTGACTGTCAGTGAGCAGCTCTCTATTCTGCCTCCTTCTCGCTCATTGGAGTGCTGAGATGTGGAGGGGTGGGGAGCGGCTGGCTCAGGCTCTCAGCGGCTCGCTGTGAGGCTGAGCCGGGTGTCGGTCCAGGCATCTGGTGGTTTCTGACTCCATGGTCGTGATGACGTGGTGCGACCTCAGCAAAGAGCGGACTTCAGACCGCTCTCTGCTGAAAACAGGTCACAGGAGTGCAGAACGATTGCACTCCTATGATCCATAGGAGATGTACAGCTAAATGAGCTTTGGCTGTACTTCTCCTTTAATAAACTGTGTAGCAAATTCATATTTTCTGTTGCTCTGAAGTTTGCTCTTTGTTTACCATGTCCTTTGCAGATTGAATCCGAATGGGAGGGTTTGGTTCAAAACGAATCAACAGTCAGAGACAACTGTCAGTGTTCTAATGATGAAAACAGCAGTGTCTGAATATCATTAGAAAAAAAAAACCCTTAAGGGGGAGTATCTCACCAAAACTGAAATTCCTATTTTAGGAAATGCCTGTAATGTGACTTCTTGGAAAACGAGTGAGTCTATCACACAAGCAGGACATGAGATTTCTGGTGGTGCGCTGTACACCAACCACATCTCCAGGTGGACATATTGCACTGCATTTCACAGAAAATTAGGAGCAGCTTCAGACTGAAAAGGAAGGGTATGTTTTAATAACATTAACCACTTCTGGACCGGAAGATTTCCCCCCTTAATGACCAGGCCATATTTTGTGATTGGGCACTGCGTTAAGTTTAACGGACAATTGCGCGGTCATGCGATGCTGTACCTAAATAAAATTGATGTCCTTTTTTTCCCACAAATAGAGATTTTTTTTGGTTGTATTTGATCACCTCTACAATTTTTATTTTTTGCGCTATAAACAAAAAAAGAGCGACAATTCTAAAAAAAATATATATATATTTCACTTTCTGCTATATAACATTCCCCAAAAAAATTTAAAAAACAAAATATTTTAACATTTTAGGCCAATTTGTTTTCTGCTAATAAATCACAATAAGCATATTTTAATTGGTTTGCGCAAAAGTTATTGCGTCTTTTAACTACTGGAAAGATTTATGTCATTTTTATTGTTTTTTGTTTTTTTTACTAGTAATGGCGGCAATCTGTGATTTTTTTGTGGGACTGCAGCATTGCTGCGGACAGATCGAAACCCTAACTGACATTTTTTGACACTTTTGGGTGGACCAGTGACATTACTACAGTAATCAGTGCTAAAAATATGCATTGTTACTGTAATAATGACACTGGCAGGGAAGGGGTTAACACTGTGGGTGATCAATGAGTTAAATGCGAGCCTAGGGGAGTGATTCTAACTGTATGGGGGAGGGGGTTATGAAATGACCATAGAGGCGCTCTGTGATCATTCCAGAGAGAATGCTGTCCAGCTGACCATTCTTCTCTCCCAGCGGGGAGCGATCGCAGGTGCCCAGCGGCAATCGAAACCGCCTGCCCTGTGCATTGGAGTCCCCACTGCCGAGTGGGGCGCTCGCCCCCTAGCTGCTGGCGCACGACTGACGTAGCCCTTTGACGGTTCGCGCAGGAGGGCCAGCCTGCCGCAGTATATATGTAGTGGGCGGTCCGGAACCGGTTAAATTACAATATGGCTCATGCAGCAATTGTATATGTAATATTATTATATTTGCTATATTTTTTCCACGAAAGTGTTGTTACTCTTGAATATCAACCTGCAAGAGCCGGTTCACATACAGGCGACCTGACTTCCCGGGGCAACCTGTGAAGTCGCGGTGCACAGCTCGCACCGCGACCTCGGAGCGGCATGCACGGACTTCATATCATTGAAGTCAATGCAGGTCGCTCCAGGTCGCCCCAAAGTAGTACAGGACCCTTTTTCTAAGTCGGAGCGACTTGTGTCGCTCCTATTAGAACTGGTCCTGTGCTACTCTATGGCAGGCGACTTGTCAGGCGACCAGGTCGCCTGACAAGTCGCCCCAGTGTGAACGGGGTCTTAATCTTGCAACAAACTGGGCAAACGTTTGGAGGATGGTTGCAACAATAACAAGATTCACACCCTTAAAACACTCCTGATGTCCAGAGATGAACTTTTCTTGTCACAAAAATGATTGTATCATTTACACATGAGCTATCTTTAATGAACCTGTAATAATTCTCTGCTATTAAATTCTTCTCTTCAATGTATTCTGCTACCACTCCTCACAATCCACTCAGATAATTTAAGCTCAACAGATGTCAGGCTTACTGGATTATAGTGTTCCATATCTAGCTTTGTAGTGGAGAATTTTTTCAAAGGGTCAGTTCTCTTTCAGACAAAGTACACTGTATTAACTCCTAGTCCCCCTCATCTAAATATTCCTCTGCACAGGGCTGCTGTTAAAAATCACGGGCCCCATACAGCCTACCTGAATTTATCAAGACAATATTTTCACTAAATATACACTAAAATCATTATTAGAGGACACAAACATAACAGAGAGCCTGTGTGAATCAGCCCTTTTTTTAATAGTTTTTTACACTTTTTTTTTTTAAATAAAACTTTTTTTTTAAATGTAAAAAATGTTAACAATTCTTTTGTTTTACAATTTTTTATTTATTCAATGTTTAATTTTTTTTTTAAATGTATTATTTTTTTACAGGACAGGGAAGCCTGCAGTGCTGTGGGAGGGGGGCATCACAGTGAAAGGGGGTCACGCGGGTGGTGGGGGAGTCAGAAGCAGGCAGAACAGGGAGGGGGATGGGTGTCAGAGAAGCAATTACAGGAATGATGCCATGTGTCTGTGTCTCTCCCTGCAGCAGGTGAAAGCTGGCAGGAGGGGGGAGAAACTTGCTTTCAGCTGCTGCAGAGAGCTGCACAGGGCTTCCTTCTTTATTTGCCCCTCCGCCCCGACCGCAACAATTCCCTGTGCTGTTGGGGCCCCCATGTGTGCCTGGGCCCCCTATAGGAGGACTGGTGGTCAACCCCCCCCCCCCCAACAGCGGTCCTGCCTCTGCATGTCCTTTGCTGCCATGATGATCTGCAATTCTTTTAGAAATAGAAATTTCAGTAATGTTACTACCATTTCTGATCACCTTCCAATAATGCTAGGTAAATTGATATTATGCTGATCCACTAGCTTTTGTATATTGAGTCAGTGGCATGGAATAACCTGGCTTTTTAAAAAGTGAACCTGTTTAATTAAAGGTGTACCTGAATTTTATCTTACCTCATCCAGGACTTTTTTTGACATCTCTGACCTGATTTCAGTGTTACCATGCCGGGTGCCAGGAATTCCTCGGTACTTTGATATGCACATACTTCCTGAACGTATGAATATACCTGGTTGGACCTACTACTCCCTACCCTTAAAGCACAATATTAGCTTGATATTTTTTTCTTTTGTCCAGCATTGGAAAAAAAAAATGTCAGCAAAATACACTAACCTTTTACACTTTCCCCACAGTCTGAATGCTCTGAGGTCCAGTGTTGTTCCACTCCCAGGTGAGGCCTGGGCTTTAAAGTGTTACTAAACCCACAGCAGTAAAATCAGTCTGTATATGCAGTAAGGCATGCTTGTTATACTCAATTTTGAACCTAATGGGTTAATCCTCCTCATTGTGTAAAAAGTCTATTTGATCCTGTCTTCTCTGATCATCCGCTTTTTCCACTGTGCCCAGTCCATCTTCTGATAAGACAGAAGCTTTGTAGTCACTCTGAACATGCTCGGTTTGGTATGTATTGCTAGAGAGTTTTTCCTTTTTTTTTCTCGGGAGGGTGCATGTGATCAGCACAGGGCCAATCAGCACTCTCCAGACAGAAGATCAGTGGTCCTACAATCTCATAGGACAGTCAGAGTAAGATGAAAACTCCTCCTACAAGCTTTACCCAGACACTGATAGAAGTCACAAGACTGCTATATACTGCAGATGAGGAAAGGTATTTAGCATTTTTATATTTACTAAAATAATTGCATTTCCATGTTCTGTGTACTGTGGGAGACCTGATATAATGAATGCAAGGTCCTGGGGTCAGTAACACTTTAAGGACACTTTTTGGGATGCATCCCAAAGCCACCATTGAAAACTGTTATCAGTGCTGCACTGTATCATAGGGGAGGAACATTGTCACCTTAGGCTGCTCTCCTAATTTGGACTATAAACATTTCCCCTCTCCTCATCTCCATTACATATACAGTAAATAGTTCCCAAAAGCTAAAGTGGATAACGTGGTTTAAAGTTACATAAACCCAACAATGAACTCATTTGCTCTCATTTGGTATGCCAAATATAATATTGTTATATTTGTTGCAAATGCAAAAAACAAAATGATTTTGGCAGAAATATTGAGAGCTCATAATTTCCTATGCTCTCTGCATGTACACAAGGAGGGTTTTTGGAGATAAGGGGGTGGGTGGAGAGGTATGTGATAGAATTTTAGTGTGTAAAGCTGACATCACCATGCTTAGGAATCCAGAGCCTTGTTAATACGTTAATGAGAAAACTAGGAGAGCACTTTATTTCTGGCACACAGTTGTTTTCTGTACATGCAGCATGTTTAAAGTGGTAAATAATGGGAGAAGGCACATGCATTCCATAGATGTATTAATCACTTCCCTTGAACTGATGTAGCTGTACCTTGGCTTGAAGAAGTGGTTGTACCGGAGTGATGCCTGCAGCTAAAGGCATCACCCCGGTACTGTTTTTGTTTTAGAGCTGGCAGTCGGCCTTTGGGAGATAACAACTGATGCGGCTCAGCAGCCGCTCTGCCATTATCCCAGCGACGCATTCCACAGACGTGTTACTAATTCCTGCAAACTGATATACCTGTACCTCAGCTTGAAGACGTCGCATTACCGGGATGATGCCTGCACCCTACAGGCATCACCCCAATATTGGTTTTTGGAGCTGGCAGTCGACTTTTTGGAGATAACAACCAACGCGGCAAAGCAGCCGCTCTGTTGTTATCCCAGCGAGCGGGAGGGTGTCCCCCCCCCTTCAGTCGCGTTCTGCAGCCCTGCCTGGGTCTCCCGTCCCACTGGGAGACCAGAGCAAGCAGCCAGAACGTCTGCCGACTTGTTAGAGTACCGAACAAAGCCAGATTCGGCTTTGATCAGGTCTCCAATCATGTAACCCAGAAGCGACTTCACAACATCACTTTGTTGTTAAACTCACCGGTTTAATCGGCTGCCAACTACGCCGATTTAAAAGAGGTGCCAGTATTTAAAAATGCAGATTTCGGCGTTTTGAATACTTTGAAGTTCAGTGGAGGGGTCTGGGGTCTTTTAGACCCAAGATCGCTCCATAAAGAGTACCTGTCATTGCCTATTACTGTCACAAGGGATGTTTATAGATCAGATTTTTTTTTAAAAAACTGTGTTAAAAATTAAAAATAAAATAAAATAAATAGAAATAGTTTTTTTTTTAAAGCACCCCTGTCGCCGTTAGCTCGCGCACCAAAGAAAAAGCATACATAAGTCGCGCCCGCTAATGTAAACGGTGTTCAATTCACATATGTGAGGTTTTGCTGCGATCGCCAGAGTGAGAGCAATAATTCCAGCAAAAGACCTCCTATGTAACTTTAAATTAGTAACTGTTAAAATAAAGCGTCACCTATGGAGATTTTTAAGTACCGTAGTTTGTCGCCATTCCATGAGTGTGCGCAATTTTAAACTGGAACATGTTAGATATCTATTTACTCATAATATTTCACAATATACAAAAAAATTAAGCTAACTTTACTGTTTAGTTTTTTTTTTTTTTTTTAATTTAGTGAAATGTATGTTTTCCAAAAATAATTGCGTTTGAAGGACCGATGCGCAAATTCCGCGTGACAAAAAATATTGCAGTGACTGCCATTTTATTCTCCAGAGTCTTTAAAAAATAATAAAATATATAGGACAAAACGTTTCTGACAGGAAGTCATGGATATTTTTCTGTCCTTACAAAAAAAAATATTGCTGCCACCACATCCAATGACTTGTAAGCTGCAATACAGTGGATATAGAAAAAAAAATCACCCCTCCTCCCCCCTTAAAATAATCACATTTTGTATTTACTCAATGCAACATATAACATCCAAATGAAAGATATAACACCAACACGTCAGCAAAAAAATCAAAAACAGAGTTGGAAAAGTGATCATCCCCTTGTGTCGGTATTTTGTTGAACCACCTTTTGCTTTAATTACAGTTTTTAGCCTGTTGGGATACAATGGATATAAAAAGTCTACACGCCCCTTTTAAAATGTTAGGTTTCTGCGATGTAAAAAAATTACAGAGATAAATAATGTCATACCTTTTTCCACCTTTAATGTGACCTATAAACTGTACCACTCAATTGAAACACAAACTGAAATATTTTAGGGGAGAAGTAAAAACAAAAAACTAAAATAATGTGGTTGCATAAGTGTGCACACCCTTGTATAACTGGGGATGTAGCTGTGTTCAGAATTAGGCCAATACATTCAATCTGATGTTAAATAGGAATCAGTAAACAGCTGCCATCATTTAAAGTGCCTCTGATTAACCCCAAATAAAGTTCATCTGTTCAAATAGGTCTTTCCTGACATTTTCTTAGTCGCATCTTACAGTAAAAGCCATGGTCCGCAGAGCGCTTCCAAAGCATCAGAAGAATTTCACTGTTAAAAGGTATCAGTTAGGATAAGGGTACAAAAGAATTGTCCCTCCAAATTGATGAAATGACGAGAAGAAAACTGGTAAGGGAGGCTGCCAGGAGGCCTACAGCAACATTAAACAAGCTGCAGGAATATCTGGAAAGTACTGGCTGTGTGGTTGGTACATGTAAAAACAATCTCCCGTATTCTTCATATGTCTGGGCTATGGGGTAGAGTGGCTAGACTCTACCCCATACAAACAAAGAACGTTACAAAGAAAAACACCCAAGCCCCGCTAAATTTTGCAAAAATACATCTGAAGTGTCCCAAAAGTATGTGGGAAAATGTGTTATGTTCTGATGAAACCAAGGTTGAACTTTTTGGCCATAATTCCAAAAGATACGTTTGGCGCAAAAACATCACTGCACATCACCAAAAGAACACCATACCCATGGTGGTGGCCGCATCATGCTTTGGGGCTGTTTTTCTTCAGCTGGAACATGGGCCTTTGTCAAGGTAGAGGGAATTATGAACAGTTCCAAATACCAGTCAATATTGACACAAAACCTTCAGGCTTCTTCTAGAAAGCTGAACACGAAGAGGAACTTCATCTTTCAGCGTGACAACAACCCAAAGCATACATCCAAATAAACAAAGGAATGGCTTCATTAGAAGAAGAAGAATGTTTTGGAATGGTTCAGCCAGAGTCCAGACCTGAATCTGATTGAAAACCTGTGGGATGATCTGAAGAGGGCTGTGCACAGGAGATGCTTTCGCAATCTGACAGATTTTGAGTGTTTTTTCAAAGAAGGTCAAGATGTGCCATGCTGACAGCCTTATACCCAAAAAGACTAAGTGCTCTAATAAAATCAAAAGGTGCTTCAACAAAGTATTAGATAAAGGGTGTGCACACTTAAGATGCCATATTATTTTAGTTTTTTTTTTTTATTTTTACTTCCCTCCACCTAAAAGATTTAAGTTTGTTGCTCAACTGAGTTGTACAGTTTATAGGTCACATTAAAGGTGGAAAAAGTTCTGAAATTATTTATCTTTGTCTCATTTTTTTACATCACAGAAACCTGACATTTTAACAGGGGTGTGTAGACTTTTAATATCCACTGTATACTGTGTACTGTATTTCTCACTAACTTTGCACAACTAGACTTTGCAGTATTTGCCCACTGTTCTTTGCAGAACTGCTCAAGTTCAGTTAAATCTGATGGTGACCATTTGTAGACTGCAGTCTTCAAGTCATTCCACAGATTTTTAAAGGGGTTTAGGTTTGGGCTCTGACTAGGCCAAGTAAAGACATTCACCCTTTTCTCCTTCAACCACTGTGTTGCTGTGTGCTTTGGGTCATTGTCATGTTGGAAGGTAACCCTTCTTCCCATTAACAACTTTCTGGTAGAGGGCAGCACATTTTCCTTAAGAATTTGACGGTACTTTGCCCCATTCATTTTTCCTTCTATCCTGACAAGTGCTCCTGTCGCTGTTGCATAGAAACACCCCATAACTGGATATTATTACCTCCATAGGATTCCTACTTACTGTAGGAATGGTGTTATTTGGAGAGTGAGCTGTATTGGATTACCACCAGACATATGGTTTGGTTTTGAGGCCAAATTATTCCATTGTATTTCTCTTCTGACCTTAAAACCTTTTTCCATGTGACCTCAGAATATTCAAGGTGTGTTTTGGCAAAGCTCAGTCAAGAGTGCATGTGGCATTTCTTGAAGAGTGGCTTTTTTTCTGGCAACTTTCCTATACAAGCCACATTCATTGAGAATTTGTGCTATTGTTGTCACATGCTCACAATGACCAATCTTTGTCATATGCAATTGCATAACACTGCAACTGCTTCAGAGTTGCTGTAGGCCTCCTGTCACTTTTTGATAATATACTTCACTGTGTTTCTAGGCATTGATAAAGCCTTTACAATTTTTTGTGTCCATCTCCTTACTGGTGCCTATCCACAACTTTATTCCAGAGGTCTTTTGACAGTGCCTTGCCACCCATAACTGATTGTTTGCTTCAGTTGCACTAACAAGGACTGACATGCTCCAGGAAAGCTCTTGTGGTCAAAATGACCACAGCTGATCACAGTTGAAAGACAAACAGCTTTGTGTGCCATTGAAAAGATGATTAGCTACACCTGATTGAGTTTACAAGTCATTTTTAGGAGGGGGTGTTCCTTTTTACAACTCAGTGATTTTGTATTTAAATCTTTTTTTATTTGTTTCTGACAAGTTGGTGTTATATCTTTCACTTGGATGTTATAAGTTGCAGTAAATACAGCTTCACAAATCATAAACTGTGGCTGTCTTCATTTCAGACTGCAAAACAACAAAATGTGACTATTTTAAAGTAGTGGTGGTGGTGGGGTGAATATTTTTATACTCACTGTATATTATAGTTGTGTATTAAATTTAGATATACAGGCGGTCCCTGGGTTACGAACACAATAGGGACTGTAGGTTTGTTCTTAAGTCAAATTTGTTTGTAAGTTGAAACAGTGCATTTTTAAGTGCAACTTCAGCCTGTGCAGGGATGTGGGATGTTTCGGGTGCTTCTGGGCGTGCAATCATGTTACCTGGGGCTCTTGTGGCCATGCAATACATACACTACTGCAGTGTGTAATGTGTCTGGTGGTGCAAGATGGCTGCTCAGTGGTAACTGTGACCAGCGTGGAGCACAAGTGACCGAAATTGACATCCGTTCGTATGTACGAGTCGTTCGTAACTCGGGTGTTCGTAACTCGGGGACTGCCTGTACTAGAAGATCTACGTTTGGACTGCTACTGTAACTGAAGGCCTTACTGACTAAAAGGGGAGCTAAGAAAATAGTAAGGGGTCAGGTTCTCTACCCAGAGTATTTACAGTATATTGAAAGGGATTTGATGTGCAGGCACCTGGAATTGCCAGCTATGCACTTACAGCTCTGGATTAGGTAAATAGTTAACATGACAGATTTGTTTTATGCCATTTCCTGCAAATCATTTACCAACTTAATTTTTATCACATATTGCATAACATTTCTGCCAGTAAGTGTGTGTTCCCTGTTTTTTTATGAAGCATTCCTGGGATAATGTGCATAAGACAGCAGAACATTTTACAGAAGAAACCTCCCTTGGAAATAATAGTGTATAACACACTCCACTGGCTCTAAAATTTGTCTCGAGATCAGAATGAAGAGAAGGAGGTCACCAAATCCATGTGGAGTTTTGACAACTAATTACTATCTAAAAGAAGATAGGCAGTTTCATAATCAGCACACCATGCATGAAGGAACAAGGGCACGATATGATTACTGTATTTGTAGTTATTTGGAATTTTCACCAGGATGCCGTGTTCTAGATTGCAATGCCAACTTCAATATATAAACATAGAAATCTAGGACGAAAAACACACTGTGGATAGTACACGTTATTATTTCAACAGCTAAAGATGTCTAAATGCCCTTGCAGTTGAAGAACCATTGGTAAATATATGTGATATATCACATTAACTACATTTCATGAGTCCATGCTCCATTCATTTATGTATGTTTTTAAGCTGAACTTTAGGAAAAGAAAAAAAAATGCTCCCTTGCAGTGGGGCTGTCCCTTCACTGCAAGGTTTAAAAACTTTTTAGGTCTAGGGGACCCAAAAAAGGACTTTTACTTATCAGATTTTCCACTCACCCAGGCTGTGAGACCAGTTTTGGCAGCCTCTTCTCCCCCATGCTCCAGAGATGCCCTTCAAGTTCATCAAGACTAATGTAGAGCTCATAGACTTGAATTGGACATGAGGACACTGAAGGACAGTCCACTGCTAGAGCAGCCCCACTGCAAGGAAGCATTTTTTATTTGCCTGGAAATAGACTTTACATTACCTAGGACACAAACTAAGAGTTTTATGTAAAATAAAGTAAATAAATCTAGTTTTATAAAGCATTTGTTGTTCAGTTGTTTAGTCGTGTCCGACTCTTCGTGACCTCATGAACCATAGCGCGTCAGGCTACTTTGTCTTCCATGTCCTCACGTAGCTTTCTTAACTTTATGTTCGTTGTTTTGATGATGCTAGCTATCCATCCTATTTTCTGTCTTCCTCTTCTCCTTTTTCCTTCTATGTTTCCCAGCATCAGGGTCATTTCCAATGAGTCCTCTTTTGGCATTAGCTGGCCAACGTATTCAAGTTTCAGCTTCAGGGTCTGTCCAGTGAATATTCTAGGAAATATTCAGGGTTAATTTCCTTCAGGATTGACTGGATTGATCTTCTTGCTGTCCAAGGGACTTTCAAGAGTCTTCCAAGGGACTTTCAAGAGTCTTCTCAAACACCATAGTTCAAAAGCATCAATTCTTCAGTGTTCAGCCTTCCTTATGGTCCAACTTTCACAGCCATAGGTTACTACTGGGAATTCCATAGCTTTAACTATATGGCACTTTGTCGGTAGGGTGATGTCTCTGCTTTTTATAATGTTGCCTAGGTTTGCCATTGCTTTCCTCCCAAGAAGCAAGCGTCTCCTAATTTCATGGCTACAGTCACCGTCTGCCATAAACTTGGAGCCTAGGAAGAAAAAATCTGTCACTGCTTCCATTTCTTCTCCTTCTTTTTGCCAAGGAGTGATGGGACCGGTTACCATGATCTTATTTTTCTAACGTTCAATTTCAGGCCACCTTTTGCATTCCCCTCTTTCACCTTCATTAGGAGACTCTTTAGTTCTTCACTTTCTGCCATTAGTGTGGTATTGTCTGCATATCTCATATAAAGCATACAAAACATTTTTTTTTTTTTGTTTTACTTTACTTTTATTTTAAACAAGTTTCATAAGTTGTAAATGTTAAAGTGCCAATCCACTAAAACTGATATTTAATTTTTTTGGTAAATGTTGGATAGCTAAATCATCTGGAATTTCCTTATATCCCTCAATAATTCTATAGTTGGGATTTTTGTGCTTGAGGTTCTATGTCTGCACAACTGCTGTGGCCTTTTGAGGGACCCCTATTCTCCCTTTTGGATTTTAAATGTATTTTAAATTATGAAGAACACCTCAGGGGGTGCTGGAAAAATACAAAGATGGGCACCCAAAACTTCCAGATGGACAAGAACAGAAATGAACAGGAAACTCTTGCTGTTGTAGTATCAAAGATATATAGAATTTGGGAAGTTCAAATGCCTCCATCCCAAAAAAATACATAAAGAAAAGTATGAAATGCATTAGCCCCTGGGATTTTAAAGGAGGTCACCACACAATTGTCCAAAATAAATAAATAAAACAAAATCAGATACGTTATTACAAACAACAATTAAGAAAGATTAATATTTCTTAATCCCAGTCCCTCAGTGGCTGGAAAAACACGCCTCCCAGGTAAATAACAACATACAAATAAGACTAGCATATCTATAATCAACTAGCAGGCTTCTGTTATTCACCAACATGCAAGAGTAAAGGTCAAATAAAGCTTAAATGCTCCAAAGCATCTTCTCAAGTGTTCTCGTTTAAGGCTCCAAGATATTGTTCTCTAACACTACCCTATCTGTAGCTCAAGGACCTAACAAGTAGGTGAAAACCATCACCCAAAAAGGGACTTAAACCCTGGATCCTCAGATTAAAATTATGAGGCTCTACCAACTGAGCTATGTGGGTTCTTGTGGGACCACTATCTTAAAGGAGATTACTTGACAATATAGAAGACACCACATACATTTGCTTTGGAACATATGAGCTTTATTTGATCTTTATTTGTGCTGGGTCATATAATCTGGTAAGAGTCTATAATTGCTGTGTTAATACATTTAAAATCCAAACCACAGCTATGCTGGCTCCACACTGAGAGCTGAGTGATCAAAGATCACGGATTACTCAGTTCTCAGTCTTCATTGAGCAGAGAGCTGGTGACTGTTATTCACCGCCCTGTGCTCTGCACCTCCATTGCTCCCTGGAGTTCCAAATTGTGGAGAGGTGAAAGCGGCTAGCATAGGCTCTCGTCTGCACACTAAGAGGCTGAGCAAGCTGCTGGTCAAGCATGTGGGTGCATCGCAACATTATTTTCGAGATCCCTGCAGAGCCTTGACCGGCTCAGTGACATCATCCAACAGCAGGTTTTATCCAGGAGAAATATGGCCAAAACTAGCTTGTTCATACTTCTCTTTTAATGCATATATAGACATTCATTAAATCTCATATATACTTTAACATGTTAACCACTTGACTTCCGGGAGATTTACCTCCCTTCATGACCAGACTATTTTTTGCAAAACGGCACTGCGTTATTTTAACTGACAATTGCGCGGTCATGTAATCTATACAGAAATGAAATGTATAAATGTTTTTTCCTACAAATGGGTCTTTCTTTGGTGGTATTTAATATCACCACTGCATTTTTTATTGTTTGCACTATAAACAAAAAAAGACAATATCAAAAAAAAAAAAAAATATATTTTAACTTTCTGCTATAAAACATATCCAATAAATAAATGCACAAATTCTAAAAATTGAAAAAATTGAAATTCTGCATAAATGTAGGCCTGTGTTCATCTACATATTTTTGGTAAAATAAATTCCCAATAAGTACATACTGATTGCTTTGCGCAAATGTTATAGCATCTACAAACTATGGTATATATGCTGGAATTGTTATTTATTTATTTTTTACTAGTTATTGCAGCAATCAGCAACTTATAGCAAGACTGCGATATGGTGGACAATCTGACACTTACACTTTTTGGGAACCCATGATACTAATACAGTGATCAGTGCTATAAATATGCACTGTCACTGTACTAATGACACTGGCTGGAAAGGGGTTGAACATTTACAGAAATCAAAGTGTTAAATGTGTGCCTAGCTAGTGTTTTTGTGTACTGTATGTGGTGGTTTTACTAAGGGAAGTAATGGATTTTATTCCCTGCTTTGCGGGGAAAGAAAATCCATTACTTTCCCACTGACAGGACAGAGCTCTGCCTTTTTTTACATAGGCAGAGCTTCGAACTGCGTGTCTAGCGGGTGGTGGCAGATATCCATTGGTCGTCCCCCACTGATTGGCCGAGTCGCTGGCAGCCATAGGTGTGTGCTGGGGGTGTGCCAAGTGTGCCTGGGCACCCCCTAATCACCCCGAGCGTCAGTCGATAATCATGTATGTGTGCAGAGTTGGGACAGAGGAAGGCGGAGGGGTTATGGTTATGAGTAAGTGATCAAAGTGTCGTGAAACGCGTCAACCTATGTACCTGTCCTGTGCTGTGTCAGCCATGTATGGATTTTGTGGTGATGAATAAAACTTCAATGCTTCTATTTATATCGGAGTGCGGTCACCATCATTTTGCTTGAAAGGCGGAGGGGGTGCAATGTTAATATGTGGAGAGGTGGCCACACTGGGAGTTTCAAATGCTTCTCCTGCCCCACTGGAGTGTTGTTATATTCACACTGCATAATGTCCTGATTCTCCTTCCAGGTCATTCCACCTTTCTGGTGATGAGGTACTTTCACTTTCCTACTACATCAGCTCATTTCACCACAAGCTTTACTTCCCCTCCTTTCGTGTAGTACTTGCAGGTAAGATCATTCAGTAAATCAGACAGTCTTGCGCAGATTCTCTCTACCCTCCTCCCTTCCCATTCACTTTTCCTGTTTCTTTTTTTTTTTTCCAAAAACGGTTTTTATTGAAATTTTTTACAATAAAAATATTAACAGCATTTAGTTCAAACAGTCTGAGGCATGGAGAACTTGACAAACAGTGGGCAATACAGTAGGAAAAAAAAAACCTCAAAGGTTCATGCTAGAGGATATCGTGACAACTGAGTCAAGAGGCATACAAAGGTATGGCTCGAGGTGATGTAAAGACTTTTCCTGTTTCTTTCTGCTCTCCCTCCACTGCACACATCCTGCAGCTCCCGCTATCAGATCTGGGCATTCCACTCTAGGAATCCACATGCTGACTGTCTGCCGGACACTTCACCTTCACCTTTCCAAGCACGCTTACCATTTTTTAGTGGGCTGAACAAAAAAAAATAAATTAATAGATTTCTTAATTTACAGGTAAAGGTTGTATGATTTTTGGAGATTGGTCAAATCTGTTTGCATATGTTAAAGACAATGAAAACATTGTGGAGTGGTGGACCAAAAAATGGGGGGAGAGGTGCTAAAAAGAGAAGTCCTGATGCAAAGAGCCTGACCAGTCAAACCATTGCTGGTGTTGCAAAAAAGTGGTAGTAAAGTCTCTTCCTTTATTTAAAAAAATGGTCCCCCTTGCAGGCTTAGTTCATAATGTACTAGCATGCACTGCATACTAGTATATTATGACAGACTTACCTGCAGACCGAGCCAACTGTGCGCTTCACTGACATGGCTCTCCTTAGTCCCTGGCGGCTTCCATCTTCACCCAGTCTTCCTTCCAGGTTCCTGATCTTCAGGCACTGATATGGCAGAACAGCAGGTGATGTCGCATCGCCGTGGCAAGCAGAGAAAGACATAAACGTGATCTGAGCTGCACATCTGCGGCTCAGATTACAATAGTCACTGTGAGAAAGGGGGACATTTATGACAGATGAGACCACAAGGGTTGGGTGAAGATAAAAAGCTGTAATATTCCGGTTCATGCCGGGACTTCCGGTTCTCTGGTGTCAGAACTGCTACGACCAGAAGGGGGACTGTTGTATCCGTTTTAAACTGAGAATGACCTACGGTGAAGCTCAACACCAACACAGTGAGGGGATCCAGCAGGAGCGTGCAAAGTGGGACACCCAGACTGTAAGGGCCCTGAAGTGGCGTTGGTGGTTGGCCAAGAACACCTAGTACATAACACACAATATCGTAATATTCAGTAAGAGTCTAATCCCCACTTTTCCATGAGGTGATTGATCTGGTTTGTGAGAAGATACCTTTTTCCATTGACCTTTGCCCTTGAGGTTTTGAGTGCATGTTAAAGAGGAGCTGGTAAGGGTACCATCACTACATCAGCTTTCATGTGGTGCTGTTGGGGAATTGGATAGGGATGCACCGATCCGATATTCGGATCGGATATCGGCGCCGATATAGCCATTTTAGATGGATCGGGGGATCGGTAACATTGACCGATCCACTGGCCGATCCGGTTTTTGCTTGGTAACGGCTCAGCCATCCCTTACTAGGTGCAATAGTAGTATGGGATGGGAGCCGCTACTTCCTGTATAGGTCCGGCTCACAGGCGGAGTGATATCAGATGCACTCCGCCTGTGAATGGAGGAGCCGTACACATGAAGCAGCGGCTTTGCTCTGCACTGCAGCCGCTTGCTTTGTGTGTAGCTCCGGATCGGTTCCGGTATTGGTATCTGCGAATTCACAACGCCAGATATTGGTATCGGGTCCAAAAAAGTCGGATCGGTGCATCCCTAGAATTGGAGTCTGCGAATCCTTATTCCATTCACTTTTTGCACCTTTATCACCAAGAAGATTGAGTGGTCACTTATTTGTTTGGACTTCTTTGGACTTGGCTTTATGCATGTGTGATCTAATGCACATTTGTTGTTACACTGTTTACAACATTCATTTATAAACTTTGATGTATATTAATTTAATTTTTTTCCACCATATTACTGAGCACACTTACCTAATTTTTCAGTTGCTGCTATTGTAATATAATTTCGTTTTTGGGCACCTTTGTTTTTTCATTTTTCAAAAGATAAAAAGCCTGCCTGTCAGTGGATTTACATTTCAAAGAGTTTGCTACCATTTTATTTGTATTTCTGTCCATTCAGATCTGAGATTTACAAAGCTCTGCCATACTACACAGCCCTATCTGGCAGGGCTTTATCATTTATAGCTATTCTTCCCACCAGCATCCTGTGACTGGACAGTAAAGAGAAGCAGCAGACTGATGAGTTCATCTCTTTGTTGCTCTGCTCCCACTGTCTATCAACATGCTCCTTGCACTGCAACAAAACTGAATGACATATGCTACTTTTCCCACCTCCAGTCTAAGCTTTGCTTTACAAGGACTGCAAGAGGCTTATAACAAGTGATATTCAGGTACTTGCACTGCTTGTATAAAAAAAAAAAAAAACATTTAAAGCCTAAATAAAATTGCCCCCTTCCCAGCAGTTGAATAATTTACTATTCATTTTTCTAGGGGATGATTTAACAACGAGTGAGGTGAACACTACTCTGTGTTAGATTACTCTAAGGTTCTGTGACAGCAGTGCTGGAATGTGGACAGGCACTCCTGTGTCAATACAAAGCATGACAAGCATCCACATTATCAGGACCGCCGGTCCTGCTTTGTATATGATGACATTGGCAAGATGGTGGACAAAAAGAACAATTGAAGACTGCCAAAAAGAGCAATTTCAGATGACCCCCTGTCATGAACCCGTGGAGATGAAGACTGCAGGACTATGTATTAAGATAAGCATTACTCTGCGTTAGATAATCTACAAGAAAATTTACTGCCTGGAGCTAGACCTACATTTTTTATTAGTGAATACCTAGCTGCATTATTATGTGGCTTTTTCTCTTTCTGGTGCCTAGATTTAACAGTTGAATTACTCTTGTAATCTAATAGAAAGGGGGTGACTTCTGAAGGTTTGAAGTGACCATGTTAAACAAAGCATTTAAAAAAGCCCTTTGTGTTTTGTATCATTCCTATATATTGCATGGGCTTATTGACCTTCACTAGCCATTCACTTACAATTGAAACTGTTGGAAACCCCCAGTGGCTGAGAAGGATACTCTTTGATGGATGTAAGTGAAAAAGGTCAGCATGGTTAAACAGAACAGCCCATAGATCCACAGGGACTAGTCTATTCAAAGTGTGAAATGTTTTCTCTTTTTACCCACCTTGAAAAGAAATGAGCCATAAATATATATACAAGTTAACTTATAAAATAAAAACAGTTGAACTGGTTAATATTTTATGTTACCTAGCTGATGTCCTGTACCAAAATAAAATAAACTTAATGTTTAGCTCTTGTATATTAAAGCTAACAAAAGGTATGTGAGTCAATGGCAATATGTTTTTAATGAACTGTGTCTAGGTCCCTTCCAATCTCTGATTTGCAAGTAACAACTGACACAATGATGTAACTAACTCACTGGTGTTTATTTACTAAAGGCAAACCACTGTGCACTACAAGTGCACTTGGAAGTACACTTGCCGTGGATCTGAGGGGAAGATCTGAAATGAGGGGAAGTTCTGCTGATTTCTATCATCCAAAAATGTGCAAGCAAAAATGCTGTTTTTATTTCCCTTGAATGTCTCCTTCAGATCTACAGCAACTGCAGTTCTAAGTGCACTTGCAGTGCGCTTGCAGTGCACAGTGATTTTCCATTAGTAAATAAACCCCACAGCCTGTTACAATCTTTTTTGTAATAATGTTTAGTAGTGGAAGCTTTTCTATCTCAAGATTCCCCAATAATCAGTAAAGTTGAGTTAGTTCTATGCTGTTAAAGCATAACTCCACTTGTGTTGAGAAAAAAACATTCCCCTCTGGGTGATCTCTGTACATAACAAGGATTTTAACAAGCCTTGTTGCAGATTCTTACCTTTTGTTATTTTGAAGAAATCATTGTTTGTTCCTCTGTGCTGAGTGGGTCTAATGGGAAGGGTTTTATAATTATCTATCAGCTGTGGCAGCTGCAGGGCTCTAATGAGGAAATCTGCTGGGCCGGCATCCCTTTAGATGTGTTCCTATTGGGAGTATCTCACCAAAAATGACATTTTTGTTGCAGGGGATGCCAGAAATCTGACTTCTATCTTAGTGCAGACTTCTGGGAAAATTGGTGAGCCAATCACACAAGCTGGAAATTATGTTTCTGGGGTGTGGTCAGTATACATTCTGTGTATAGAACAGCTCCAGGTAGCCATATTGCATTGCATTTACAGAAAATTACAACAGCTGCAGATTGAAAAGGAAAGGTAACTTTTAATAACATTTAATTACAATATAATCTGTATCGCAATTGTATACGCTATATTGTTTTTTCTTTATTTGCTATTTTTTTCCCCATGAAAGTGGAGTTACCCTTTAAATGCAATGGCTCAGCAGCTTGCCAGTGTACTGTACCTTCCAAATTTGGAGGTTACCCTAGAAGCATGAAAAAAAAAACTGAGCTGCATGGTCAACTAAGCAGCATCTACTAATTTTATTTTTCTGTAGACAGTTTCTTTTTGAATTCTGTTTCTGGTTATATTGCATATTTAGAGCATTATTCTAAATGAGATGTACCACAGCAATGTTTTGCACCGTTCTTTTTTTTGTTTATCTGATTCTCTTTAATCTATCATTGCTAACCTCCTTCTGAAAATGTTGTTTGCTTGACTATCATACTTACCCAATGGCTTTTAATGAGTCAAAGACCTAAGACAAACATACAAAGTGAATTCCCACATCCAGATCTGCATAGGTTTGTTGGATCAATGACTTTAACATGTGATACCTAAGAAGAAGGGTCAGGAAGATAGCCAGATAACTAAACATCTTCATATCTTTTGTTCTTTATATTTCTTCTAGCAGAGGTTAACTTTATTCTGCTTAAAGTGTATATTACTCTAACATTTCATATTTTGATTTCTTCATGTGGTACCTTGTACTTGTATTAAGAAGTATCCTGTTCCCCTTGCATTGCTTTCCTTGTGTGAAATACCTGGTGATCCTGTCAGTCCCCCTGATTTCCTATTTCAAACTCACCAAGCTAGGCATGGAAGCTCATCCAACCCAGTGTGCTCAGTTTTCTTCTTTGTGTTATACTTGGGAGCTCAGGCTGTCTGTCCTCCAATGGTTAGACTTGTGCTGACAGTTCTTCACTAGAGTTGAGTGGACACCTGGATGTCCATGTTCGGCGGGTTCGGCCGAACTTGAAAAAAAAGTCCGGGTCCGTGTCCCGGACTTTTTCCGAACTTTACCCGGACACCGAACCCCATTGAAGTCAATGGGGACCCGAACTTTCAGGCACTAAAATGGCTCTAAAACACCAATGGAAAGGGCTAGAGTGCTGCAAATGGCAGCAAAACGTAGTTAAGAGCATGGCGAGTGCTCTGCAAACAAATGTGGATAGGGAAATAACTTAAAACAAAAAAAAAACAGAAAAATAAAACAATGTTCTTCATCTGTGAAGGACGAGGCCCATATGGAGTAGGAGGGAGGTTGAGGTGGTGGTGGATGTGGCGGTGTCATAGGCGTGCGCACAGGGTGTGCCGGGTGTGCCTGGGCACACCCTAATCACCTAGGGCACATTAGCATTATCGCTCTGTTTGCCAGTGAGGAGATGGGAAAGATCAATGGCTGGGTAAGGTCGGTATCCATCTCTATTCTGCACAAGGTACGGAAAAGTCCCGTGGGATCCATGCCTGGTTCATTTTAATGAACGTGAGCTTGTCCACATTGTCTCTGGACAGGCGGCTGCGCTTGTCTGTGATAACGCCCCCAGCTGTGCTAAATACACGTTCAGATAATACACTGGCTGCAGGGCACGCCAGCACCTCCAAGGCGTAAAGGGCAAGCTCAGGCCATGTGCCCAACTTGGAGACCCAGAAGTTGAAGGGGGCAGACCCGTCATTCAGTACGTCTAGGCGTGTGCATACATACTGCTCCACCATGTTGGTGAAATGCTGCCTCCTGCTAAGACGTTCCATATGAGCTGCTGGTGCTGCTGTTTGTTGTGGCGTGCTGACAAAGCTTTTCCACATTTTGGCCATGCTAACCCTGCCTTCTGAGGTGCTGGTGGTGCCCTGGTTGCGTTGGCGACCTCTTCCTCCTCCTCCTCCTCCTCTGCCTTGGCCTTGTGCTTCCACTGTGGCCCCACTGTCAGGTGGGAATGCCAGCAGCATCGCGTCTACCAGCGTGCGCTTGTACTCGCGCATCTTGCGATCGCGCTCCAGTGAGTGAATTAAGGACGGTACGTTGTCCTTGTAACGGGGATCCAGCAGCGTGGCCACCCAGTAATCAGCACAAGTTAGAATGTGGGCAACTCGGCGGTCGTTGTGGAGACACTGCAGCATGTAATTGCTCATGTGTGCCAGGCTGCCCAGAGGCAACGAAAGGCTGTCCTCTGTGGGAGGTGTATCGTCTGTGTCCTCTGTATCCCCCCAGCCATGCACCAGTGATGGCCATGAGCTGGCCTGGGTGCCACCCTGCTGTGAACATGGTTCCATCTCCTCCTCCATCTCCTCCTCCTCATCCTCCTCATCCTCCAGAACTGTGCCCCTGCTGGACAATTGTGTCCCTGGTGTTTGTGTGTGCAGGAACCCACCCTCGGAGCCCCTTGCGAATGACTGCCCTGAAAGCCTTGGAAATGTTACCTCTTCATCCTCCTCCTCCTCCTCATCCTGTGCCACATCCTCTTCCATCATCGCCTGAATTGTTTTTTGAAGGAGGCATAGAAGTGGGATAGTTAAGCTGACAACAGCATCATCGGCACTGGCCATGTTGGTGGAGTACTAAAAACAGCGCAACAAGGCACACAGGTCTCGCATGGAGGCCCAGTTATTGGTGGTGAAGTGGTGCTGTTCAGCAGAGCGACTCACGCGTGCGTGCTGAAGCTGAAACTCCACTATGGCCTGCTGCTGCTTGCACAGTCTTTCCAGCATGTGCAAGGTGGAGTTCCACCTTGTGGGCACGTCACATATGAGGCGGTGAGCGGGAAGGCCGAAGTTACGCTGCAGCGCTGACAGGCGAGCAGCAGCAGGGTGAGAAAGCCGAAAGTGCGCACAGACGGCCCGCACTTTCTGCAGCAGCTCTGACATATCGGGGTAATTTTTAAGGAACCTCTGCACCACCAAATTCAGCACATGCGCCAGGCAAGGGATGTGCGTCAAACCGGCTAGGCCCAGAGCTGCTATGAGATTTTGCCCGTTATCGCACACCACCAGGCCGGGCTTGAGGCTCGCTGGCAGCAACCACTCATTTGTCTGCTGTTCCATGCTCCTCCAAAACTCCTGCGCGGTGTGTGGTTTTTCCCCCAAACAGGCAAGTTTTAAAACTTCCTGCTGCCGTTTACCCCTGGCCCGTGCTGAAGTTGGTGGTGAAGGTGTTACGCTGACCGGATGAGGAGGCGGTAGAGGATGAGGAAGCGGAGTAGGAGGAGTTAGGAACAGGAGGCAAACTGAAGCGCCCTGCAATCCTCGGTGGTGGAAGGACATGCGCCAAATTGCTATCCGCCTCAGGCCCATCTGCCACTGCATTTACCCAGTGTGCCGTTGGGAGATATAACGTCCCTGACCGTGCTTACTGGTCCACGTATCGGTAGTTAGGTGGACCTTGGCACAGATGGCGTTGCGCAGTGCACACCTGATTTTTTCCCCCACTTGGTTGTGCAGGGAAGGGATGGCTTGCCTTAAAAATAAGTAGGGGCGGCTGGGCACGACATACTGTGGGACAGCCACCGACATAAGGCTTTTAAAACTGTGCGTCTCCACAAGACGGAATGACAGCATTTCAAAGGCCAAGAATTTTGAAATGCTGGCATTCAGGGCCAGGGATCGCGGGTGGGTAGGGGGGTACTTCCTCTTCCTCTCAAGTGTTCGGGAGATGGAAAGCTGAACGCTTCCACGGGACATTGTGGAGATGGTTGGTGACCCAGGTGGTGGTGTTGCTGACAGATCGTCTGTTTGCGGGGTGGCAGGTGCCGGTATCACTACAGAGGTGGATGAAGAGGCCGAGACTGCAGCAGAAGAGGAAGCATGAGGAGCCAGAGACCTTTCTTGGTTTTGAAGGTGTCTACTCCACTGCAGCTCGTGCTTTGCACTTAGATGCCTGATCATGCAGGTTGTGCTCAGGTTGAGAAGGTTTATGCCTCGCTTCAGGCTCTGATTGCACAGGGTGCAAACCACTCATGTCCTGTCATCAGCACATTTTCTGAAGAACTTCCACGCTAGAGAACTCCTTTGAGCTGGCTTTGGTGCGCTCATTCCCTTGCTGCGTTGGGCAGTAGCAGGCGTATTGTCTAGGGCACGGCCGCTCCGCTTCTGCACCCTGCTCCCTCTTCTGCTGTGCTGGTGGCTCTGTGCGACCACCGCCTCTTCCTCCAAACTACTCAGGTCACCTGCATGACCTTCATTCCATGTGGGGTCGAGGACCTCATCGTCCTCCACATCATCTTCCACCCAGTCTTCACCCCTGCCCTCCTTGTCGGTCTCCACAATTCTGAATGCCGCAGCAGTTGGCACCTGCGTTTCGTCATCATCGGAGACGTGCTGCGATGGTCCTTCCATGTACTCATCTTGAGAAATAAGTGGTTGGGCATCGCTGCACTCAATCTATTCCACTTCTGGGGCAGGGCTAGGTGGATGGCCCTGGGAAACCCTGCTGACAGAGTCCTCAAAAAGAAGAAGAGACTGCCGTATGACTTGGGGCTCAGACTGCTTGCCTGATTTGCAAGGGGGTGAGGTGAAAGACCGTTGGACATTGGCTGCAGGTGCCAACTCTGACCTTTCTGCAGTAGACTGGGTGGGAGACAATGTGAAGGAATGTGAAGGAACTGGAGGCACTGTCAGCAACCCAATCTACTATCGCCTGTACTTCTTCTGGTCTCATCACTTCTAGAGGCGCATTATGCCCTACCAAATACTGCTGCAGGTTCTGTCGCCTACTCACACTTGAGGAAGGTGATTAACTTGTGCGTGTAGCTGGCACAGATCGACCACATCCTCTCCTTGCAACAGGAGCTCTACCAGCAGCACCACGACCCAGGCCACGGCCCCTATTTGACGGTCTCCTCATATTTCTGTAATTTATGATCTTGCCCTAGAAAAGTGTTTATTGAATAGCGGAACAAAACAACAACAGTATCGCACGGGTGTATCTCACAGTCAAATATGCAAACTATGCCGCAATTTAATTTTTTTTACACCAAAAGGGTGTATATTGAATAGCGGAATAGAAAAAAGGATAAAAAACGGTGTATCACACGTACAAACACAGACTAGGCCCCGATTAAAATTTTTTGTACCCTAAAGGGAGGATGAGGAAGAGGAGTAGGAGGAGTTGGGAACAGGAGGCAAACTGAAGCGCCCTGCAATCCTCGGCGGTGGAAGGAGATGCGCCAAAAAAATTTAAAAAGGTGTATCTCACATGTACCGATGCAGACTATGCCGTAATTTAATGTTTTACACTCCAAAAGGGTGTATATTGAATAGCGGAATAGGAAAAATTTTATAATACGGTGTATCTCACACGCACAAACACAGACTAGGCACCGATTACAATTTTTTGTACCCTAAAGGCAGGATGAGGAAGAGGAGTAGGAGGAGTTGGGAACAGGAGGCAAACTGAAGCGCCCTGCAATCCTCGGCGGTGGAAGGAGATGCGCCAAAAAAATTTAAAAAGGTGTATCTCACATGTACCGATGCAGACTATGCCGTAATTTAATGTTTTACACTCCAAAAGGGTGTATATTGAATAGCGGAATAGGAAAAAATTTATAATATGGTGTATCTCACACGTACAAACACAGACTAGGCCCCGATTACAATTTTTTGTACCCTAAAGGCAGGATGAGGAAGAGGAGTAGGAGGAGTTGGGAACAGGAGGCAAACTGAAGTGCCCTTCAATCCTCGGCGGTGGAAGGAGATGTGCCAAACAAATTTAAAAAGGTGTATCTCACATGTACCGATACAGACTATGCCGTAATTTAATTTTTTACACTCAAACAGGGTGTATATTGAATAGCGGAATAGGAAAAATTTTACAAAACGGTGGTGTATCTCACACGTACAAACCCAGACTACGCCCTGATTACTATTTTTTGTACCCCCAAAGGCAGGATGAGGAGTAGGAGGAGTTCGGAACAGGCAGGAGGCACACTGAAGCACCCTGCAATCCTCGGCGGTATGAGATGCGCCCCAAAAATTGGAAAGGTTTATCTCACACGTACTGACACAGACTAGCCCGCAATTTAATTGTTTTTACCCCAAAGGTGTAGATTGAATAGCGGAATAGAAAATATGATATCAAAAGGTGTATGTATCTCACACGTACCGACACAGACTATCCTGCAATTTAATTGTTTTTACCCCAAAGGTGTAGATTAAATAGCGGAATAGAAAATATTATCAAAAGGTGTATGTATCTAACATGTACAGAACCAGACTAGGCCCCGATTACTATTTTTTGTACCCCCAAAGGCAGGATGAGGAGTAGGAGGAGTTCGGAACAGGCAGGAGGCACACTGAAGCACCCTGCAATCCTCGGCGGTATGAGATGCGCCCCAAAAATTGGAAAGGTGTATCTCACACGTACCGACACAGACTATCCCGCAATTTCATTGTTTTTACCCCAAAGGTGTAGATTGAATAGCGGAATAGAAAACATGATATCAAAAGGTGTATGTATCTCACACGTACCGACACAGACTATCCCGCAATTTAATTGTTTTTACCCCAAAGGTGTAGATTAAATAGCGGAATAGAAAATATTATCAAAAGGTGTATGTATCTCACACGTACAGAACCAGACTAGGCCCCGATTACTATTTTTTGTACCCCCAAATGCAGGATGAGGAGTAGGAGGAGTTCGGAACAGGCAGGAGGCACACTGAAGCACCCTGCAATCCTCTGCGGTATGAGATGCGCCCCAAAAATTGGAAATGTGTATCTCACACGTACCGACACAGACTATCCCGCAATTTAATTGTTTTTACTCCAAAGGTGTAGATTGAATAGCGGAATAGAAAATATGATATCAAAAGGTGTATGTATCTCACATGTACCGACACAGACTATCCCGCAATTTAATTGTTTTTACTCCAAAGGTGTAGATTGAATAGCGGAATAGAAAATATGATATCAAAAGGTGTATGTATCTCACACGTACAGAACCAGACTAGGCCCCGATTACTATTTTTTGTACCCCCAAAAGCAGGATGAGGAGTAGGAGGAGTTTTGAACAGGCAGGAGGCACACTGAAGCACCCTCAAATCCTCGGCAGTATGAGTTGCGCCCCAAAAATTGGAAAGGTGTATCTCACACGTACCGATACAGACTATCCCGCAATTTAATTGTTTTTACCCAAAGGTGTAGATTGAATAGCGGAATAGAAAATATGATATAAAAAGGTGTATGTATCTCACACGTAGAGACCCAGACTAGGCCCAAATTACTATTTTTTTGTACCCACAAAGGACGGATGAGGAGTAGGAGGAGTTCAGAACAGGCAGGAGGCACACTGAAGCACCCTCAAATCCTCGGCAGTATGAGATGCGCCCCAAAAATTGGATAGGTGTATCTCACACGTACCGATACAGACTATCCCGCAATTTAATTGTTTTTACCCCAAGGGTGTAGATTGAATAGCGGAATTGAAAATATGATATAAAATTGGTGATTTATCAATAGCACATGTGAACAGCAGTGTCTTATATCAGTCAGCTCTGCTGCAGGCTATGGAGGAAAAAAAAAGACAATTCCCCTTTTAAGTTTGTAATTTTTAACTAGATTAGTACAGACTATGCCACAATTTAATTTTTTTAACCCAAGGGTGTATATTGAATAGTGGAATAGAAAAAAGTGTATAACTTTTGAAATCACTCAATAATAGCACATGTGAACACAGCAGTGTATTATCACAGTCAGCACAGCAGCACTGAAGGAAAAACGCTGCACACAACTGACTGATAAAAAATACTTTTTTCTCCCTCCTCCTCAGCGGGCAAAAAGATTGTGTTTACACCACCCCACACACAGCAAAATCGATGTGGACCCCTGAGCCCTGCCTATCTCCAGACTCTCCCTAAAAAGATCGATAAGATCGGTCACTGCCGGCACTGCAAACCACTCCCACACAGCAGAATCGATTGTAGAACACTGACCCTGCCTATCTCCAGCCTCTCCCTAAAAGGATCGATAAGATCGGTCACTGCCGGCACTGCAAACCCCCCCCCCCACACAGCAAAATTGATTGTAGAACACTGACCCTAAATATCTCCAGCCTCTCCCTAAAATGCCCTAATATCTCGCCCTGCCTGCAGCACTCCGACCTGTCGCTCAATTCTTTTCGGACACAATATGATTTTTGCCTGTCTGTCCCTAATCTGCTCTATCTACAGCAGAATGACGCAGCGCGCTGGGGCTCTCGAACTTATAAAGACATGGTCACATGCTTCAGATGGCCAATCACAGCTACTAATACATTTGTAGGTATGGCTGGGATGGCTTAAGGCACACCAGTTAAACGCTTGTTGTTTGACTGTTGAAAGCCCGCCATTAAAAGCGCGCCAATACATACAAACCCGGAAATAAAATGACCGAACACGGATTTTTACCCGAACATACAGTAAAGTTTTTGAGTCCGTGTTCGGGTAACAAAAATCCAATTATTCGGTACGAACACAAATAATACAGTCTGTGTTCGCTCAACACTATTCTTCACTCATAGGATCAGTGTACTGCTATTTCTCTGCCTCCCGATCATACATCCTCCTGCAACTTCCACCCTCTGCTCGCTGAGCCCTTTATGAAGCTGAGAACAGAGGTCATGTGATGACCAATAAAAAAGAAAAAAAGTATGTATAATGTTGTTATATATACTGAAATGTTTTGCCTTGCAAGGTTACATAGTTACATCGTTAGTCTGGTTGCAAAAAAGACACAAATCCATCCAGTTCAACCATCAAAAGGAAAAAAGAAACACAATCCTATATATACAATCCCACACCCACAGTTGATCCAGAGGAAGGAAAAAAAACCCAGCAAACAAGATCCAATTTCCACCGGCAGAGAAAAAAAATCCTTCCTGATCCCCCATGAGGCAATCAGACACTCCTCGGACCAACCCCACCCACAAATGCCAGCATCCAGTCATACCATGTACATTTAGGAAAGAATCCAGGCCCTTTTTTTAAGTAATTTTCTGAGGTGGCCAGAACTAGCTCTTGAGGGAGTCTTTTCCACATTTTCACAGCTCTTACTGTGATGAAGCCCCTCCGTACCCGGAGACTAAATCACCCCTCCCCCAGATGCAAAGAGTACCCCCCCCTGTCTTCTGTAGTGACCCCAAAGTGAAAAACTCAACACCACGCTTACAACATGGACCAACTGTTTTTTATGTTTCCCTGTGTTGAGCCTGAATTAATGTACGCAGAGAACAGTAAACAGACATCATAGCACATTATTCAAAATTTATATTTTGAATTGAATAGGTTGTTTGCATACACTTTAAAGCATTTGTAAAGCCCAAACTTTTTTTTGGTTTCGAATAGAGTAGAGCATGTATAGAATCTCTGTCACCTTTTACAGATAGAGAAGGACAATCTCTCTAGAGGGGAATGATAGAAATAAAACTTGACAGAGATTCTAACTCTTCCCTACCCCATCCAAAACTAATAAAAAAAGGTTTTAACATTAGATATTCTTTACTTGTCAAAATGGAGGGGGTGGGTATAAAACTGATTAGTATCTTATACTTGTAAAAATTACTATTATCAGTATGTTCCAGTTTGCAAGTATTTTGCAGTTCTGCTGTAGTTCAGAGCAATACAGCACAAAATCCATTATCCTTATTTTGACCTTAATTAAGAAAAAGAGCATTAAGAGGATAGTAATGTACATTCAATGAGAAGTTAAATTGCAGTATAGCTGTGAACTAAAGATATTTAAACTTTAAAAAATCTGTAGCACTTTTACTTTTTTCCCTTTTGAATTCCCATTAAACTAATAGCAGGATTATTTTTAACTGTTAATCTAGATTGCTATTTTAAGGCTAAAGTAATTTGGGAATATAAAACAAACTGACCCCTGGAAAGGATGTCCACAAAGGCCATGGTCATATCACTGGGAAGAAATTCTCTTCTAATTAGGCTTAGCAAACTGTATGTAGAAATGGGCTATCTTAAAGGGTCCTGCCGGAAATTATATTTAACATTTTGGTAGACTGAGTCTTTCACTTCGTTCTTAGTTTTTTTAGAGACTTTCGTTGATCTTGCTCTTAAATTTCCAGTTCTTTCCCTTCCTATTATGAAGTCTAACTCTACCTATGCTACTGTACTCTCACTCAACTCTTTTTGTTTAATTCATATTGTATTTGATTCGTTTAAATTTGAAGTCTAGGCGGATTTAAATGAATGCAACTATGTATTCATTATTGCATCAGTAAATGTATTTTTAAAATAAAAAAAAGTGTAAGTCCCTGAACTTAACCAGGTCTTAGCCGCTAGCAGCCTCAAGAGATGAGCCAACCGGAGGACCTCACACTTTTTTTTTGTTTTTGTTTTGTTTGGGATACCCCTTTAAATTCATACCAGACTCAAATGGTCTGTAATGCATTTTAGAAGGGACTCTACACACATTTTTTGTCATTCTTGGTATAGGATGTGCTATAGCAAAAGTGACATTCAGGTTCAGCATTCTAACTTCTTTGAAATTCACCAAACCCCTCTCTAACAGAATCCAGGGCAGTTCTAGTCCCTGTACAGCAGGGTTAAGGAGCGAGAGAAAGAAATACAAGAAGTCAATACGTTTATGCGCTAACACAATTGGGTTAATTTACTAGGGATCGACCAATTATCGACAACACCGATATATCGGGAGCCAATATGCACTTTCCCCGATATATCGGAATCAGCCCCTGAGGTTACCGATATTGCCGATATTTAGGGAAAGTGCATGTACCAGGGTTATGCCGGCAGCTAGAGGCATCACCCCGGTATCGGTGTCCATAGCCGACGGTCGGCTGACTTGTAATGAGACCCGGGCATCCCACCGCCGCTGCTACCAAAGAGAAGACCCAGGTCTCATGACATCACTTCCGGGTACTCGGCACCGAATTAAAAAAACTGGCATTCAAAACAGTCAAACTTGGCGTTTTGAATGCTTTTCAGTGCAGAGGAGGGGGTTTGGGGTATTTTAGACCCCCAGATCCCTCCACAAGGAGTACCTTTAGAAAAAAAAATTAAAAAGAAAATTTTAAAAAATAATTTTTTTTACATTTCTGAAAATACCGGCCAATATTGGCCGATACCGATATCCGATGACCAAAATATCGGTATCGGCGTTAAAAAAACAATATCGGTCGATCACTATAATTTACTAAAGGTAAAGAGACTGTGCACTTTTCAAGTGCAGTTGCTCCAGAGTTTAGTAAATGAGGTAAAGCTTCACTTTACAAATAATACCCAATCACGAGCAAGTTGAATAAAAAAAAAACTGCATTTTTGCTTGCACGTGATTGGATGATGTAAGTCAGCAGAGCTTTTGCTCATTTGCTAAGCTCTGGAGCAACTGCTCTTGCAGAGTGCAACTGCATTTTGCAAAGTGCACAGTCTATTTGCCTTTAGTAAATTAATCCAGTGTAAATTCAGTGTCCTCTGTAAGCTAAACTGGATGGGGGATTAGGCCTACCCAACTTGAGGAATTAATATGGGGCAATTGCCTTAACCAAAATCCTTAGTTGGAGACATCACACTACTCAAAAGACCTTGAGGACACTAGAGAAGACACTGGCAGGCCGCGATCTATGCCAAGCCCCATGGATCCTGTACCCATATAGAGGGCCCTCCAAAACTGTTTCTTTTCTTACTACCCATACTTTAAAGTTCTGGAACTCAGTCAACAAACAAGAAGCCCTCCCCCTATTCCTTGCTGATAGAAAGAGAAAGCTGGGTGAAAGAGATGAGTTCATCCCTGTGTTGTTTATCATTTTTACTGTTCAATAACAAGCTTGGGGCAAGACCAGGACAACCTGGTTCAGAGGAAGTGGGTTGAATGATGCTGGCCATCAGACTGAGAACACTTAGCAGCACAAAATAAAAAATACTCCAAGGGAAATAGTTGAAGTGAGGATGTATATTGCTGCAAAAGCTCATTGTGTGTGTGTGTATGTATGTGTGTGTGTTTTTATCTTTTAATAAGTTATTCAATATTATCTTGTTTTTTTTAGCTGGGCTTCTACTTTAACTATGGTCCTTCACCTATGCGTACATTACCATGCAATAATGCACATTGGCAAACATTCTGAATATGTGTTTTGCAGTGCTTCTGTACATTTTGTATGCCCCCTATGCACATCCACATAGTAAGAAATGCACCTGACCCTGTAACGCACCACAGTGCATATATCTGACAAGACATGAGCTGTATAGCATTTGAAAAGCAAGAGTTGGGTATGTTTTTTTTTAAGTGACAACACTCAGTAGAGATATAAATGGGCAAATAATAGCCATAACACACACTGATGGATCAAACATAGTGCTTGCATGTAAATAGGTCTTAAGTGGTTGTAAGTAGCTCAAATAGATGTGGAATGTCAAAAAGTATTGTAAAGTTAACATGTTTAAGGAATTATCATAGTTTGTTTACTTGCAATTTTATAATGCTATTCTGTTTATTTTGTCATGGCATACATCAACTTATATTTACAAATTGGTTTACACGACCTAATTACATTGTTATTTTAGATATTTAGATTATAGAATCTAGATATTTATTAGGCAGGTATTGCCATATATTCTTTTGTCAGAATATTGATATATGCCATACTTTGACTATACAGTAATTGGGGTTGAAGGAATAGAAACTGTGCTGGGATGTATTGTCCAAAGCAGCCCAACACAAGGATAAGGTAAATAGCTTTATTTCCTGCAAGTGGGTGCAAGCTGAAAACAAAATAGAACTGTGCATAATAATAGCATATAAGTTAAAAAAGGGTGAAAAAATACAGTACAACTTATGCAGAACATTCATGCCAGAACAGTACAACTTAAAACCACATCCCAGCGTGTATGCATTATGCCTATGCTAATGCATGCACTACAGGGTGAACAAACCCCCAATAAAGTGAATGCTTACTTTGGAATGTGTATGTGCACTTTGCAAAGTAAATATTCATTCAGCTTGGAGAAGACTGTGATTCACTTTGAATACCCAATCACGTGCAAGAGAAATTAAAAAATATGCTTGCATGCGATTTGATGATTTCCATTAACACAGCTTCACCTTGTTAATTTTATTTAGTGTGAACTGTTTCTTTAGCAACTCAATCCCATTACCTCAATATAGATTATAACGGAGTTCCCCAGATTATGTCCAGATACAGTATCTTCAGAAAATATATTACAGCCAAAGTTCTGGAACAGTAGTAGTTCCAGCAAGAAATGACTGATAGGGATACTTTAATTACTACTGAATGCTAATTGCTACTCATTTTTCTAATGGCAGTATTCACTGATTTTCACAAAGCAAGCTAGAATAAATTGGGCTTTGTATCTCAGACCTAAGTGTAGAAAGAACTTTCTGGCATGAAAGTTAAAGGAAATCTATCGCTGTTAAAATAACTTTTTTTTAACAGAACACTTTTTTCTCAGAAGAATAACGAGTATTGCATATTAGTTTTTTACTTTTTATTTCTTCCAGGTGTACCTCAAGGATCTTTATCACATGACTTGTAGACTAGCCTAAGACCCTGGAGAGTCAGTAATACTGCCAGAAGATTATTTTCCCTTTTCATTATATAGAATTTTGGTCACAATATCAGCCAACATTTCAGGGACTTGCAGGTTCCTATTCTCAAGGCAGCAATGTGAAACACTGGTTAATTGGGTGACCCTTGGGTGACTTTCTACTTTCTATATTTGACTATTGAAGAGATGGTGTTACTCCAAACACCCACTATTCCAAAAAAGCATAGGCTATATAGATGGAGTGCTGCTCACAACACAACTATTGTCAGACTGCTGTTTATAGGTTCAGTAGCTTAAGATGAATTTACATTATTTATACTGTTTATACAGTATATATATATATATATATATATATATATATATATATATATATATATATATAATGATTTGCATTATATATATAATGATTTGCTTTCCCCTTAATTTGGATTTAGCCCCACTGGGTTTCTCTATTGATTACCTTCTTATGTGCCACTATTACTATTCCTTTCTGGTGACCTAATTCTTACTTGCATTAACAGTTAAATGAAATTTAGTTATATTAGCATGTACTAGCATGTGGCTTGTCTGTAATTGATGTTTTTTTACTAGAAATGTTCAGTATGTTTGGGAGGATTCTGTGATTTTTTTACAGTAACATTGTGCACCAATCATGGCTCATGCTGCTTATGAACAATAAAGTTAGTCAGAGTTACAAACTGCGTGTATCATTTTTTACCCAGAAATAACTCTGCGCTTCCCCCACAGCAGTCACATGATCTGCTATGGCTATATTTACACCCTTGGAGCCAGTCATAAAGATTAGAGAACAGTTTATGTAACTGCTTCATGTTGTCTCCTATGCTAGTTTATCTCCAAAATAGTAGTCACTTTTTTATTGCAAAGGAAGAGAAAATGGGGAGACTCATGCAGACAGCCCAAGTATCAAGAAATATAGTAGCAATAAAGAAAGGCTTTCTAACGTTTCTAATTAGTAATGGGCCGAACACCCCCCTGTTCGGTTCGCACCAGAACATCTCGTACAGGGGAAAAGTTCTAGCGAACATGTGAACTTCATTAAAGTGTATGGGACAAGAACATGAAAATTCAAAAGTCCTAATTTTAAAGCTTTAAATGCAAGTTATTGCCATAAAAAGTGTATGGGGACCTGGGTACTGCCCTGGGGGACATGTTAAAATTATCGTTTTGACAGGAGCAGTGATTTTAATAATGCTTAAAATTAAACAATCAAAAATGGAGGGTCCCCTTAACTGCTTATGAACCGCCCGCCACAGTTTTATTGCAGCAGGCAGCCCCTCCTGTGCGAACTGACATAGGACTAAGTCGGTCGGGCACATGGTGCTGGGGGGGGCGAGCGTTCATTGCTGTCGGCAGGCTCCTGCCCCCACTAGGCAGCGGGGATGCCAATGCACTGGGCTGGTGGCACCGATTGCCGTCGGCCAAACGCGATCGCTCCCCGCTGAGAGAGAAGAATGGTCGGCTGTTGTTAACACAGCCAACCGTTCTCTCTGAAATGATCAAATAGCGCCTGTGATCCTTCTAAATAGGATCACGGGTCTCTATGGTTATTTCACAAGCCCCTCCTCCCACAGTTAGTAAACACTCCCCTAGGCTTACATTTAACCCTTTGATTACCCACTAGGTTAACCCCTTCCCTGCCAATGTCATTATTACAGTAACAGTGCATATTTTTAGCACTGATTACTGTAGTAATGTTACTGGTCCCCCCAAAAGTGTCAAAAAGGTCAGTTAGGGGTCTGATCTGTCTTCCGCAATGTCGCAGTCCCGCTAAAAATCACAGATCGCCGCCATTAATAGTAAAAAAAAAAAATGACATAAATCTTTCCCTAGTTTGTAGACTTAATAACTTTTGCGCAAACCAGTCAAAATATGCTTATTGTGTTTTTTTTTGTTTTTTTTTAAATATGTAGCAGAATACAAATTGGACTAAAAGGATGAAAATATTTGATTTTTCATATTTTTTTGTGGGGAATGGTATATAGCAGAAAGTGGAAAATATTGTTTTTTTTCAGAATTGTTGCTTTTTTTTGTTTATAGCGCAAAAAATAAAAGTCGCACAGGTGATCGAATACCACCAAAAGAAAGCTCTATTTGTGGGAAAAAAGGACATCAATTTTATTTCGGTACAGTGTCGCATGACCGCGCAATTTTCCATTAAAGTAATGCAGTACCGAATTGCAAAAAATGGCCTGGACATTAAGGGGCAAATCCTTCTGGTCCAGAAGTGGTTAATGTGCCTGTAAAGTGGTGCATCTGTACAATGTATGTAGCCTGCTGCAGCAATACTGACATTTCTAAAGGAAAAAAATGTAATTTAAACTTGCTTGCGGCTGTAATGTATTGTCGGCTCCCAGCAATACAGATAAAAAAAGAAAAAAAAACAGTGAATGGGTAGGGGCCGAGATCTGGGGGCCCCCTTGTTAAAGGTGGGCTTCCAGATTTCTATAAGCCCCCCACCCGCAGACCCCCACAACCACATCCCAGGGTTGTCGGGAAGAAGCCCTTGTCCCCAAGGGGACAAGGTGCTTTGGGGGGCACCCTCCCCATGTTGAGGGCAAGTGGCCTGGTATGGTTCAGGAGGGGGACACTCGCTCGTTCCCCCCCTATCCTGGCCTGCCAGTCTGCTTGCTCAGATAAGGGTCTGATATGAATTTTGGGGGGGGGGGCACACGCCATTTTTTTTTTTCAATTTTGACGTGGAGTTCCCCTTAGAATCTATACCAGACCCAAAGGGCCTTATATAGATTTTGGTGGGGACATTTTTTTTAATTCTGTCATAGGGTTTCCCTTAACCACTTAAATACATGGCACTTTCACCCCCTTCCTGCCTAGACCAATTTTCTGCCTTCAGTGCTCATTGGCATCTATGGGAAATGTTGGTCAGCTTGGCATGGCACTGTTCACGAACTATAGGTGACAGGGACACAAACTTGGCGTGCACTGAGAGGGGACCAAGTACTACAAAATATCTATAGAATATAAAAGTGGGTTATAACCTGAACATCACACTGACTGCACTAAACTAACTCAACTCACTATCCACTAAGTACCTGCCTAACCTCTATTATCACACACTATACATGGCTGCTGTGTAAGCAGAAGCCTTATATAGTGTGGGGTGTGGACTTAGCCCCTGAGCCATGATTGGCTAAAGGCACCCTGCCTTTAGCCAATCATGGCTCTGACAGGACATTGTGCTGTGATTGGCCAAAGCATACAGGTCATGTGCATGCTTCATCCAATCATTAGTAATTTATTCACTGCATTATGGGGCGCTCATCGGCGGGCGAATCTCCCGCCGAGCACCCCATTTGTTTGTGTGTTCAGCAAACACACGAACAGCTGATGTTCAAGTCGAACTTACATTCGTCTCGAATATCCCTATTTCTGATATAAATAGACATTCAGGCTGTCAGGTGCTTCCCCACTGACACAGGATTGTCATCCAATTTGGCTCAAAAAGGGCCAACTTGGATATTGACATCTAATGTCTATAGGTACCTTATATCTGTTTAAAAAGATCTCCATTCCACAGATAGGTAAATAGAAGGGATAGGTAGTCCTAGTCCTCTGAATCCACTGGCAAATGTTTCTGGTAAAGTCCACTGTGCTCAATATTGGTCCTGTTGTTAACGCTTAAGCAGGTCATACATGGCTTGAATTTCAGCCAATTCCTGTGAATCAGCCAATATTGAAGTTATGGGGGACCCTGCCAATGCCATAACCTCAGCAAATTTTGACTGAGAAATTGAAGGAGTCAGCTGGAAAAAATCAGACTGAATAGTGACTGCACACAATCAGCTGAAGTCACCATACCGGTATTCTGAGAGCTGTGGGATGCTGGCTATCAAGCAACAGGGAATTTACCCATAAATGCTGTTTAACGTGGATGTGGGAGTCTATGGATTTCTCATCAGCAAAAAAGAGTCAAGATATGTAAATATCAGGCCAAGAGTGACAGAAAAAAAAATTATTTGGCGAGTAAAACAGCTCTCACATATGTATTATCATTTTGTATTTGGCTGTTTGCTTGGAGGTCAACAACTGCCAGTGTGGCTGTTTGCAAAAGACCTTTGGTTCACAGATAGCAACTAGTAGAGTAAATAACTCTGATTACCTGATCTGCTGACCTGGTAGGACCTTCCTTTTTTTGCAGCATTCCTCCTAAAAAGTTTAACTCTACGAGGGAATGCTGGGCACCCTGAAAAGCTTTAACGCTGCTGGCTGAAAAATGTTGGATGTTAAGGAGTTGTTTTTCCAGGGCTGGCCCCTGCAGATTAGGCATATTTAATTATATATTATATATAAATATATTATATAATTTGCTAACTAGCACTAGCAGCGCTTAAAGTCTGTGCATCTAAACAAATGTCCAAATGTCACATACAGAATTCACAAAAGAGTCCACCATGTGATTAGTGATATTCATGAATTGGTGAAACCGCTATGTTGTCTTGAGATAACCAGGCTAATCCAAGCTTTTGACCCTTTCACTACATCGCATGAGTTCCTCTCCCCTTCAGAAAACAAACTTACCAGATTGGCATAAACATTTGGCCTTGTATAAATCTTTGGATATTGACCCGATATCTCACACCTACATCCATTGGTATATGTTCATAAATAAAAGATGAAGCATATAGCGTAATCCTATTACGGTATTTATTTCCCCAAATCCTGCTTTAAAATAGACTCACATGATTAAAAAAAATGAAAACAGCATAAAACAATGTCAAGGGTGATTCAGTGCGTTCAGTCTCTCTCACCACACTCCAGTAAGACTCGAGCTCGGTAATTCCCGGGTGATTCCAAAGTTGCTGACATACACTCACAGAGGCTGCGTGGTCACACCCCGGACACGTTTCGTCATTACGTCTTCTTCAGCGGGCATGGCCACGTGACCCGACCTCTCATACTTATACACACTCAGGCATCAGCGTTGACCCCTTCCGCCCAAAGGTTGCTTCAATGTATAGCTTGGAACAGCCATCAGTGATGCTCGATAATGATAACCAAGCCAACAAAGCTCCCAACAACCGAAAAACTACTGCTCAACACCAAGAAACACACCGCTGCGCAAATTTAGGTATAAATACACAATTCTCACTAACAGTGTATGAAAATCAAACTATTCATAAAATTATACATTGATTACATGCAGTAATAGATCTCAAAAAGTCTATAGCATATTAATCAATAAAAACATCCAATCATATTAAAAACGGAAACAAAACAAATAAATATTCTGATCTCATAGCTAATATATTAATCACCTATAAAATTCCGATCATCCTTTGTGTCACTTAAAAGTCACTTATAAAGCAATTCAGATCTAATTCTATGTTAAGTCCCTTAGGACTTAATGTGTCAGTCAAATAAATCCACCTTGTTTCTAATTTATATAGTTCTCTTACTCGGTTGGAACCCCTCCAATGTGGATGCATCTTATCATTCACCCAGAACTTCAAACCTGAGGGATTCCTATTATGTTTACGTTTAAAGTGTAAAGAAACACTATATTCTTTATAACCCTTACAGATATTAGTAATATGTTCTGATACTCGTTTACCTAAGGTTCTTTTAGTATGGCCAATATACATGAGCCACATGGACATTCTAAAGAGCAAACTACATGCGTAGAATTGCCAGAAATAAAATCTTTAATATCAAATTCCCTACCATTACTAGTCAACCTAAAACTGGTGAGACCCCTGATATGCGTGTTTACTTGTTGGCATGCCCTACATCTTCTGCAGGCATAAAAACCGACCCTATCCCAAAACATTTTTGGCCTTGCTGGTGGGTCAAGAATTTTCTTAACGGCCCTATCTCCAAAGGAAGGTGCTTTTCTATAAACAAAAATGGGTTTCTCAGGGAGTGAGTTCTTCAATATATTATCCATACTCAGAACTGACAAATATTTCATAAAAATGTTCTCCACTTCTCTAAATTGGGCATGAAAGTTACTAATAAAACCCCATTCATGTTTGTAATTTCTTATATGCACCTTATCTCTCAGACATACGTCTTGAGATTCTGGTCCTACCAAACTAATTGTCACATCAAGACGATCAGCTCTGTAACCCTTCTCAACAAATCTATTCTTTATCATTTGGGATTGTTGTAAAAAATCAGAAGTACAATTCCTCCTAATCCGCATATATTGTCTCTTCGGGATACTCCTTAAACATAGAGGGTGGTGTCCACTATATATGGGGAGCTAACTATTACGATCCAAGGGTTTAAAATAAACTTTAGTGGTAAGTATATCATTCTGTCTCATAATGGTCACATCCAGTGGCGGCTGGTCAATAGGGGCGCAGGGGCGCCGCCCCCCCAAGGCAGAAAAAAAAAGTGCTCCTTTAATGGCTGCGGCGGGGCGCCGGACAACGGTGCTTCTATGGAGAAGGTGGAGAGGGGTGGGTTTTTTGTCCTCATGTGCCAGTTTTTATTATTCTTGATTGGCGGCCCTTTACAATGTGCTCGGGGCACAGAGCTCTGCGCCCGAACACTCCCACTTGCCATGATTGCCATCCTGTGATTGGAGGAGGACGTCCGACGGCGACATCATAGGGGGCGGTGCTTGGGCATCACCTTCACTCTCTGCTTCCCGTCTGAGCCGACGCTCTTTCCATTTGTCTCCTCGATCGATTGAGTGAGCTGCAGGTGCTACAGGAGGACCGTACCCACCCCGGACACCGTCGCTGAGAGGACCTGTCACCCGTCCGAGTCACCGGCCCAGACAGAGAGACAGTATTGATTGCTGCAGTGCTGCTGTCTGCCTGACTGTAAGTGAAGAGACTCATTTTTAAAATGTTATACACCACGGCAGTGACGGCACTAAGCATCTTTCAGTCCGGACTCCGGAGCATTTTTAGGATACATGACGCCCCCCACTCCCCCTGGATGGTATGCAGCCAGTTGAGCCAGATAAGAGTAAAGGGGCCCCCTAATACAATGCTGTCCCTCCCCCCCTGGCCCCCTAATACAATGCTGCCCCCCTGGCCCCCTAATACAATGCTGTCCCCCCCTGACCCCCTAATACAATGCTGTTTCCCCCTGGCCCCCTAACACAATGCTGTCCCCCCCTGGCCCCCTAATACAATGCTTTCCCCCCTGGCCCCCTAATACAATGCTGTATCCCCCCTGGCCCCCTAATACAATGCTTTCCCCCCCTGGCCCCCTAACACAATGCTGTCCCCCCTGGCTCCCTAATACAATGCTTCCCCCCCTGGCCCCCTAATACAATGCTGTCCCCCCCTGGCCCCCTAATACAATGCTTCCCCCCCTTGGCCCCCTAATACAATGCTGTCCCCCCCTGGCCTCCTAATACAATGCTCCCCCCCTGGCCCCCTAATACAATGCTGTCCCCCCTGGCCCCCCTCATACAATGCTGTTCCCCCCCCTGGCCCCTTCATACAACGCTGCCCCCCCCAATACATTGCTGATCCCCTCCCTGGCCCCCTCATAGAAAAAAAAAGTGCTGGCTTTATATATATACTTTTGTTTTATTCAGAACTAGAACATCTAATAGGGTTATATCATTGCAGGATATTTCTTCTCACTTCCTGTCTTAGGGTCACCAGGACAGGAAGTGGGGGAATCTCACTGTGGGGACATAGCTTGCAATTGTTGCCTTATAATGCCCATATTATATATTATATTTAATATATATATAAACAATTGCTGGCTATATCCCCAAAATGAGATTGCCTCACTTCCTGTCCTGGTGACACCGACCTTAGTTACACTTTAGCTGCAACATGACAAAATGTGGATTATTTCAAGGGGTGACTATGATACTTTTTCAAGACACTGTACCTTGATTACTGAAGGCCCCTTTCACCCTTGTGTGACCTCAAAGTCACGCAATCTTTTTGCTGCGTTTTTGCCGTAAAGCAAAGACTATTACATTTTTGTGTTTGCGCCCATCCCAAAAAAATTTTGAGCACCAGCCGCCACTGGTCACATCTAAATAATCTGTTCTCCATTCCACTGGTAATCAAGCCTAATATTATTTGGATTGTTATTTAATTGCGGCATAAATGCTTTAAGAGTCAACTCTGATCCAGCCCATATAAAGAATAGAACAATAAAACAAGAGCTCCCCTCTGTTCTGACTGAATATGAATTTGTCTTTCCACTCATTTATCAAAAGGTTAGCGAGGCTCAGAGCAAATTTAGCCCCCATAGCCACACCCCTTTTTTGAGTATAGAACTTACCATTATACTAGAAGTAATTATGTGATAGACAGAACTCGAGGACCATCATCAAAAATGTCTTCTTAAGCGCTGCTAGTGCTGGTTGAATAAATTAATTCTGCAAAAAAATTTATTTTTATTATCCGTGTTATTGATAACAGCTGACATCTTGATATTTATTTTTTAGTTATTCCTGTATTGTTTAAACAATTGTGGTGCTGGGTGTGGTTATACAGTTATGTCTGTCTTACTATTTATTTAATTTGATTAGAAATAGTTTAACCCATAGTTGCCATGAATGCAATTCAGTTTTGGAACAATCGTAAACTACATTTGGAATCTGTGTTCTCCACTGAAGATGTGGAGAGCATAGATTTGAGCGGCACTCTGTCAGCTTTAGCGAACATTTTGGAAAAACAAGTTAAAAAGTGGTGGAATATTTTTCCCCCTTAAGTATTACCTGAAAGAAAAAAATCGATATGTGTAGTCTCAGATGGGAGGTGAACCCACAAGATGGCTTAGACAATATGCAATCCACTAATGAGTGGATATGTTTTTTCAATGGGGTAGCCTTAAAACTCCAGGAATTGGTTTTGAAAAGGAAAAAAATGAAAAAGGTTAATGATATACTGATTAAAATAGATCCAGTGAAGGAAACATCCCAAGTAATCAACTTCAATAGTGAGATTAAAAACAAATTGGAGAAAGTTGACAGGGATATTTAAAAAGAAGCTTAAAAAGCTCAATAGAGACAGGGCTGATTTAAAAAATTAATGTAGTATACTTATTGCAAAACCCCAATTCTAATGGATCATTTAGGGGAAATCAGGGGATACCAAATGGGAAGCCACTGATTTCCTATATGAGGTTAGATGGTGCGAGCAAACAGGACGCACTGATAGAGGGGAAGGAAGTTCCTACCCTAAAGCTAAATTTAAGCCTATTAATAAGGATAAGGGAGGTAGACCTAATACAAGAGAAAGTGATCTCCCAAATAGTCCTGTTCATCCTAATTTTCAAGGGCATGGAGGACATCGGATGATATATCAGACTATGCATAATCGTTTCAAACCTTTGTTCAATTATAGAGAGGAGGTTACCCCACCATATCATCAACCCTTAGGATCATCCCCCTTTTTTAGGGAGAGGTGGAAGAGGGACCTTCAGGGGTCAAGAAGGCAGACCCTGGAGAGAACGACCACCCCAGGGATATTATCATACCCCCCAGGAAACAGAGATGGGGCCCCTCCCCCCCATGGGAAAAGCCACACTTACCAATAGATCCTATAAAGAGAGAGGAGGAAGGGGGTGTAGGGCAGGATGCTAAGTCCAAAAGAAAAAGGAAAAGGGAAAAAATGAGAGATATCTATAACCTTACCGATGTCCAATTATCAGATAAAGAGATTTATATCTTGAATGCAGGTTTAAAATGTACCCTTAAAAAAGAAACAATAATACATTTAATGTGTATATAGATATACATAAATATATAAGGAAAAAAAATATAAAGAAATATTTTTTAGGGAGTGTGCCAAATAGGGATAGCCGAGTGGATAATAGGTCTATAGGTATTGATAGTGGTCTAAGAAATAATCTTTATTTATTCCACCTTCAACTTCTTATCATCATATTGAGGTATTTAAGCAACTGGTCCTGAGAGACTTAGAAAACATAACACCCAAAAAGAATATTAACCCTAGATACATACAGGAAGGTAGATGATTGAGAAAAGAAATAGTATCATAATCCATCCGAAGTTTCAGATTTCAATATTTTATTCAGAATACAACATAGATGACATATCAAATGTTTAAACTGAGAAAATGCATTATTTTAAGTGAAAAATAAGTTGATTTTAAATTTCATGGCATCAACACATCTCAAAAAAGTTGGGACAAGGCCATGTTTAGCACTGTGTGGCATTCCCTCTTCTTTTTATAACAGTCTGTAAACGTCTGGGGACTGAGGAGACAAGTTGCTCAAGTTTAGGAATAGGAATGTTGTCACATTCTTGTCTAATACAGGCTTCTAGTAGCTCAACTGTCTTAGGTCTTCTCTGTCGCATCTTCCTCTTTATGATGCGCCAAATGTTTTCTATGGGTGAAAGATCTGGACTGCAAACTGGCCGTTTAAGTACCCGGATCCTTCTTCTACGCAGCCATGATGTTGTAATTGATGCAGTATCTGGTCTGGCATTGTTGGAAAATGCAAGGTCTTCCTTATATGTACATTTAACTTTTCTGGGCTCTTATTGCTACCTATCCCAACTTTTTTGGAATGTGTAGCTCTCATGAAATCCAAAATGAGACAATATTTGGCATAACATTTCAAAATGTCTCACTTTCAACATTTGATATGTCATCTATATTATATTGTGAATAAAATATAAGATTATGAGATTTGTAAATTAGCCCATTCCTTTTTTACTCACAATTTGTACAGTGTCCCAACTTTTTGGGATTTGGGTTTGTACTAGATAAGCAATTTTATCATTCCTAGTTATCTGAAATGTTGGGGGAAATCGCAACATACGCATTATCTGAAAAAGACCCTACTGATAACTATTGAATGGAGCTAAATAGTCTAATAGAATATGGTTACGATAAGAGAATAATTAGCAAAAGGAGAAAATATATCTTGCACCTAGCTTTAATCGTATACTAACCATATATACTCTGCCGAAGGTCCATAAAGATCCTATTAATCCCCCTGCAAGATCTATTGTCAATGGCATAGATTCAGTTACAGCACAAGTGGGACAATATCTAGATACATATATCTAGATACATTAGCATGATAAACACTAAGGCATACTTGCGTGATACAAAAAAACGTATTATAGCTGTTAAGAGATGTCCAACTACCCAGTCATGCTAAGATTTTTCTTGAAACCGCTGATGTATTATCACTGTACGCAGTGATTCATCACGAAGATGCGATGCTCCCCCTTAATTGGGCCTTTAGTAAACGTGATGACGTCCCCCATGTGCAGAAGAAGTTTTTGAAGAGGGTCCTTGAGTTCTGTCTATCACATAATTACTTCTGGTATGATGGTAAGTACTATACTCAAAAAAGGGGTGTGGTTATGGGGCCTAAATTTGCTCCAAGCCTCGCTAATCTTTTTATGAGTGAGTGGGAGGACAAATTCATATTCAGTCAAAACAGAGATGAGCTTTTGTTTTACAAAAGATTAATTGACGATCTATTCTTTGTATGGGCTGGATCAGAGTTGACTCTTAAAGCATTTATGCAGCAATTAAATAACAATCCACATAATAAAAGGCTTGATTACCAGTGGAATGGAGAACAGATTACTTATTTAGACGTGATGATTATGAGACAGAATGATATACTTACCACTAAAATGTATTTTAAGCCCTCGGATCGTAATAGTTATCTCCCCATATATAGTGGACACCACCCTGTATGGTTAAGGAATATCCTTATGGGACAATTTATGCGGGTCAGGAGGAATTGTACTTCTGACACCGATTTTTTACAACAATCCCAAACTATAGAGGATAGATTTGTTGAAAAGGGTTACAGAGCTGGTCGTCTTGATGAGACAATTAGTTTGGTATGTGTTAGGGACTAGATGAACTCCCTACGAATATTCAGGAACACATAGAGATGCACACAAGCTGTAGATATAGCAACATAAACAATTATAATATAACTATTGTGTATACATTTTGTATAATATAAATATTTAATATAAGTAATATTGTGTAAATATAAAAGCAATATAAACAAATGTCCTGAGCATATATACAGTTAGAATAACAGAAAAATTATTTTGCAATAAGAGGCTTGGCTTCATTATGACTCATGATTACATGATACTTTTTGGCATACTACACAATTTTATACTGTTCCCATAACATATTTACCAATCAGATGTTCTTCTGTGCAACTATTTTTGCAGAGTCAGACATAGCCGAACAAACAAGATGTTATGACTATAAATCAGGCATAATTGCAGGAATAATAGAGAAGAATATACAGTATGAAAACACCATTAACCCTTCAGAAGGACAAGAATCTCAAGACGTATGTCTGAGAGATAAGGTGCATATAAGAAATTACAAACATGAATGGGGTTTATTAGTAACTTTCGTGCCCAATTTAGAGAAGTGGAGAATATTTTTATGAAATATTGGTCAGTTCTGAGTATGGATAACATCTTGAACTCACTCCCTTAATAACCCATTTTCATTTATAGAAATGCACCTTCGTTTGGAGATAGGGTCGTTAAAAAAATCCTTGACCCACCAGGAAAGCCAAAAATGTTTTGGGATAGGGTAGAGTTTTACGCCTGCAGAAGATGTAGGGCATGCCAACAAGTAAACATACATATCAGAGGTCTCACTAGTTTTAGGTCGACTAGTAATGGTAGGGAATTTGATATTAAAGATTTTATCTCTTGCAATTCCACGCATGTAGTTTACTCTTTAGAATGACCATTTGGACTCATGTATATTGGCATTAGGTGTAATTTTATTAATCAATCTGGTTTTTAACTCAATCTATGATTTGGCTTCCTTATTTATAGTATATTTGCATCAGAAATAAAACAGAAGGAAACAGTAGTAACGGCTGCATATCTTAACAGATCCCCATCTGCACTGCTAAGCCTAAATATGCCTTATTTGTGACGTCAGTCAGTTCCGTTCAGCGTGATCCTCAGTATTAAGGATTGAGTGATATGTTGATTAAAAATGGAAAAAGCTGAGTGAGTTAAGGAGACATCTTTAGTAGTAATTACTTTGGAATGACAATCTTTCTGAATAGAAGAGATTTTGTGTCTCTGAATCAGCATAAGCGAGCGTAAGTAGATTTGAGAATTACTGATGGCAGGATTGTATTCAGCTCAATGCTTAATAATATATATTTTTTTCAATGTCCTGTAATTTCAGTTGTGGACAAAGCACACAGGATGAGATTAGAGACAATACCACAGTGTTCACAAGGATCCTGGATCGTCTCCTAGATGGCTATGATAACCGCTTAAGACCGGGATTGGGAGGTTGGTAATTGTTTTTAATTCCGCGATTGTGCTTAATCACATAATATCTACAAAGTTGCCGAAGCACACATGACTGTACATGTGTTAAAAATGAATCACATAAGTGCAAACAATCACGTATATACTAGAATTTATACTTAGCAGGGAAATGTATAACCTGCAGTAGACCATAGCAACCAATCAAAACACATTTTTATTGATCTTATTTAAAGTATACTTGCCATGAGAGAAATATTGATGGCATTTTTCCACAAGGAAAGCTTGTCTGGCTGTGATTTGCTCTTGAACAAGGATGCGGCAAATAACATTCGGAAACAAGTTTTGTACTTTATTTCTACAATTGTTGAGAGTCAGTATCCTACAAAAATCTGAAGTCATGACAAGGTGAGGATTTCATTAAAGCTCATCTCAAAGCTACAGTAAATACACCTTTGGAATTTATACATATGATAGTTGTTTAACCTGACAAAGGATTTGCATGTGTGTCTATCCAGTCCTGAGATTTATGGAACCCTGCCAAACAGCACCACCAAGTTAGTTATCTGATATTTAAATATTACTGGTGACATTAAACTCTGTTTTAAAAAGAAAAAAATATATATATTCAAGTATGTATTAAGCGGTCTCTTAAAGTGGAACTTCACTCTCCCAATCAACATTGATTATTGTTAATCCACATGCTTCTAGTATTAGTAGATAGATAGGAAAGTATATTATATTTGCTTGTTTAAAGTTTTTTTTTTTTTTTTTACATTTCTTCAGTTACTTCCTGGTTTCTTGCCTAGGCAAATGATGTCATGCATCCCAGGAGTTTTCAGGAGGGGAGAGGAAGAGGGGTTTTCTCAGCTAAGCACACTCTCTTGTATGCATACTTGAGCTAAGGGCAAAAAGTAAATGCTACATGAATCATGAACCCTTACTCAAGATGGCCACAGCCAGAAATGCTGGCGGGTGTTTTTTAAGCAATTTCTCAGCAAAGTAAAGCACAAAAAAATGGATAGATGGGGGAGTTTGCTTTGAATTATAAAAATTAATTGAATAGCGTTTTTGGTTTGTGGTGCTCAGATACAGTGAAGATCCACTTTAACGTATCACTGAGATCCCTGCCAGCACTGTCTGCTCCTCCGCTCCTGCCTGTGCCCCGCATGTCAAGTTGCTTGCTATGGGGGCACACATGCAGACAAGTTTCCAAACTGGGCTGTGTGCATCAATAGAGACACACAGATCAGTTCGCCCCAGCCCCTGCTCCCTTCCTACAGGATTTGACTGACATCAGCAGTAGCAAATGGCTCCCACTGCTTTTAATCTGTCCTGTGAGAAGAAGAACAGAGACCATCACTTATGTAGAATGGCAAAGAGCTGGATCACGAGAGAGCTCAGATAAGTATTGGGTGGGGGGAAGGAACAAGCAGTAGGACATTTTTTACCTTAAATTAGGGAATGCATTAGGTAAAAAAGCCTTGGTTTTACAACAACTTTAAAAAAAAGTATTGATCTCAGCCTCCTGCAAATCTTCAACTTTCTTCTGATATCCTTTGACTTCCTGTGAAAGGGTGGTTACGTTCATTCTCTATGGTCCCACTGCGTGTAGAAATGTAGACACCCTCTCTTGCTTGCTCCTGAGATTGATTAGGGACTATAGGCTATGGGATTTGTAGTTCGCATAGAGCAGTGCACATGGCTGCAACTGACGTCCACTGCTCCTTCCAAACAAACAAAAGTGAGAATGAAAAGGAAAATAGAATACTAGGTCAATAAGTGGTGGATGTGTATGGATTATTTTTGGCAAAAAAAGAATATTGTTAGGTGTCACTTTAAGCAATACAAGTTACCTTTGCCCCCAAATTTTGATTGCACAGTGAAGGAGCAGCAGCAAATTGGTGAGCTTATTTTTCTGCTCTTTTCTCATTATTTATTTTTCCTTGTGTGTATATTTGCTATCAGTACACCTGATTGGCTCCTAGTTCTTCCCTCCCTTTCCAAGACTTTTTCTGCAAGTGAGATCATAAGGGTAACATCAAATTCAATAATTACACCAAACATTCACTGCAGATTAATCTTCATGATGCATATGTTTTAAATGAGAGAGTAATTCATTAATCACTGAAATTCATCTTAACATCTTTTTAAATATTAACAGACACAAAAAAAATGGCAGCACTCCTAAATCCCCTTTTCTCCCTCCTGTCAATGAAAACATATATGACCCACTAAATCTTTCTTGTAAACACATATCTCAAACTCAGAATTTGCTTTCTAGAAGCAGTCTCAACTTAGATCTCCTCTTCCTGGATTTTAATGGCCCATTGCTAAGGCTTGGAGCACAGTGAGCTAGGACTGCACAAATTCAAACAAGCTTAGTGTGGTCAGACTTTTGACAGTTCTATTTCGGAACTGGTATGTGGTTTTTGACATCATGTAATACAGCAAATTTGTTTAACAGAGAAAATTCAGGAAGAGGAGAGCTATGTTGAGACTGCTTCTAGGAAAGTAAATGTTGGACCTGAGATATTATTTGTATACATGCAAGATTAAGTGGGTGAGACTTGCTTTCTTTTCCAGGAGGGAACAAAGGGGATTTAGGAGCGCTGTCATTTTTTTGTGTCTATTAATATCAGTTGTGCCCAGAAGCTGATGGGAGTGAGTCAGCAACTTTAACTAGGATTTAGCGCATTTTGCATTATATACTACTGTCTTCTTTTTATACCTCCCTAACATTTTTAATGAGTGCACAACTGCATTAATTGGTGTTGTCAGCTAGATTACAGCCACAAGCTTTTAAGACAGTTTAGACTTGTCCTCTAAAGACATTTACACTGAAGGTTAAACTGAATTACTTAAAAATGAATCTACCTGTCAAAAAACATCTAGAATATCCTGTATAATTTTGGAACCCTGTTAATGAGAATATGTTAGGGTAAATTGAGATTAGGGATGATCGAACTTTTGAAAAGTTCGGTTCGACCAGAACACCCGAACTTCACGAAAGTTCGGTTCGGATTTCAGAACCCCATTGAAATCAATGGGACCCGAACTTCTGTAATCAAAAAACACAATTTTTAAGCCCTAAAACCCAATAAATGCCCCTAAAAAGTGCCTAGGGTTCTGGGTCATGCCCCAGGGACTATTAATCACACAAAAAAAAGTTCTTAAAAATTGTCGTTTTTGATAGATAGCCAATTATTGAAAAAATAAAAAAAAAAAAAAAAAAAGAGATTTCTTTGGATTTAGTGTCTGGGGGGTCTAAAAGTTGTACCTGTGAAGTTTCAGCTCTGTAGCATGTCCAGAACCAGAATTACAGCATACCAAACCTTCAAAAATGACTTTTTTGCTTAACCGCACCTTTCTTTTGCTCCTAATCAACGGCTCAGCCAATGTGTATGATGGGGACATAATGCAGTGCACTGGGAACAAGATTAGAGGTTTTTTTGGAAAAAGGTGCTGTCTCTTTAAATGTGCATATAATTAACGGGTGTATTTCCACAATGGGGCTTTTATTACCAAATGTTTCAAGAAGTCCAAAGATGTATGTAATTGCACTTTATTTCATGTAAAATGGTGTTTGGTGCACTTTAACTTGAAATCTCACAAGAAACAGACATATATGCACGGATACATTGAGGGTTAGGGGTAGGGGCCACAATGTAGTGCAGAGTGAACAAGATTAGAGATGTTTTGGATGAATACTGTTGTCTCTTGACTTTGAATAGAAGTAAAGGATGCTTAAAAATTGGGCATTTGGTGGTGCGGACGATGCCTTGACACCATATCCCTATGAAAGTGCTGGTAATGAAAGCAATAATTGCCTTTGTAAGGAAAAAAATTACAATGATATGCATCTGTGTGACAGGTGCGCAAAAATTGTTGTTTGGGTGTTGGCGGAGCCATACCACTGTAAGCCCAAAGAGCTGGTGTTGAAGAAGGCGTAAAAATTATGAAGGTGTGCACCTGTGGAACAGGTGCGCAAACATGGTAGTTTTGGTGTTGGCGGAGCCTCCCCACCATAACCCCAAAGAGCTGGCTTTGAAGGAGGCCCAAAAATTGTAAAGGTGTGCACCTGTGGAACAGGTTCGCAAACATGGTAGTTTTTGTTTAGCATAGCCTCCCCACCTTAACCCCAAAGAGCTGGTGTTGAAGGAGGCCCAAAAATTGTAAAGGTGTGCACCTGTGGAACAGGTTCGCAAACATGGTAGTTTTTGTTTAGCATAGCCTCCCCACCTTAACCCCAAAGAGCTGGTGTTGAAGGAGGCCCAAAAATTGTAAAGGTGTGCACCTGTGGAACAGGTTCGCAAACATGGTAGTTTTTGTTTAGCATAGCCTCCCCACCTTAACCCCAAAGAGCTGGTGTTGAAGGAGGCCCAAAAATTGTAAAGGTGTGCACCTGTGGAACAGGTTCGCAAACATGGTAGTTTTTGTTTAGCATAGCCTCCCCACCTTAACCCCAAAGAGCTGGTGTTGAAGGAGGCCCAAAAATTGTAAAGGTGTGCACCTGTGGAACAGGTTCGCAAACATGGTAGTTTTTGTTTAGCATAGCCTCCCCACCTTAACCCCAAAGAGCTGGTGTTGAAGGAGGCCCAAAAATTGTAAAGGTGTGCACCTGTGGAACAGGTGCGCAAACATTGTCGTTTTTGTTTTAGCATAGCCTCCCCACCTTAACCCCAAAGAGCTGGTGTTGAAGGAGGCCCAAAAATTGTAAAGGTGTGCACCTGTGGAACAGGTTCGCAAACATGGTAGTTTTTGTTTTAGCATAGCCTCCCCACCTTAACCCCAAAGAGCTGGTGTTGAAGGAGGCCCAAAAATTGTAAAGGTGTGCACCTGTGGAACAGGTTCGCAAACATGGTAGTTTTTGTTTAGCATAGCCTCCCCACCTTAACCCCAAAGAGCTGGTGTTGAAGGAGGCCCAAAAATTGTAAAGGTGTGCACCTGTGGAACAGGTGCGCAAACATTGTCGTTTTTGTTTAGCATAGCCTCCCCACCTTAACCCCAAAGAGCTGGTGTTGAAGGAGGCCCAAAAATTGTAAAGGTGTGCACCTGTGGAACAGGTGCGCAAACATTGTCGTTTTTGTTTTAGCATAGCCTCCCCACCTTAACCCCAAAGAGCTGGCGTTGAAGGAGGCCCAAAAATTGTAAAGGTGTGCACCTGTGGAACAGGTGCGCAAACATTGTCGTTTTTGTTTTAGCATAGCCTCCCCACCTTAACCCCAAAGAGCTGGTGTTGAAGGAGGCCCAAAAATTGTAAAGGTGTGCACCTGTGGAACAGGTGCGCAAACATTGTCGTTTTTGTTTTAGCATAGCCTCCCCACCTTAACCCCAAAGAGCTGGTGTTGAAGGAGGCCCAAAAATTGTAAAGGTGTGCACCTGTGGAACAGGTGCGCAAACATTGTCGTTTTTGTTTTAGCATAGCCTCCCCACCTTAACCCCAAAGAGCTGGTGTTGAAGGAGGCCCAAAAATTGTAAAGGTGTGCACCTGTGGAACAGGTGCGCAAACATTGTCGTTTTTGTCATAACCAAAATGAGGTTCTGTGAACGTAAAGAGAATGAGAGGAGGGTTTGAGGGTGGCACCATGGTCCAGGCTTAAACTGAGGCTCAACTGCCACATCACAACGATAGCCTAGTCTACAAGGTCTGCATCAGGTGCATCAAAGCTTGATATCCACGACTGATTCATCTTAATGAATGTCAAACGGTCGACTGAGTCGGTGGAGAGTCTAGTTCGATGGTCTGTGACGAATCCTCCTGCTGCGCTGAATGCCCGTTCCGATAGGACACTGGAAGCAGGGCAGGCCAACAACTCCATGGCATACTGGGCCAGTTCTGGCCAGTGGTCTAATCTTAAGACCCAGTATGCCAGTGGATCGGATTCGTCACATGAAAAGCCCTCTGTGTCACTTTGTGCCCTCACGTAATCGTCCACCATGTGATGCAGACGCTGTCGATGCGATGTGGCAGCTGAGAGGCCTGGGCGGTGAGGACTAAAAAAAGACCGAAAGGCATCCGTCAACCGCACGCCTTCTCCAACGCTCCTCTCGTGACCACCAGTAGAATCCATGGTAGGTTGTCCCCGCCCCTGCACCCTACGGGAGTTGGGGAACATGTTCACCAGATTCCTCTTGAGACTGTCCTCAAGGGATTTGATCCTGTGGACTCTATGGGTGGATGGGAAAAGCTCCGAGACTTTACACTTGTACCGGGGGTCAAGTAGGGTGGCCAACCAATAGTGGTTAGTCTCTTTAATGGCCTTGATTCTGGGGTCCTTTCGCAGGCTCTGGAGCATGATGTTTCCCATGCGTCGCAAATTAGCGAAGGCCTGAGAAGCTGACTCCTCGGGGTCACTCATAACGACATTATCTTCAACGGGCTCCTCCTCCTCCCAGCCACGTACTACTCCAAAGTGTCCCGAGGGAGTCAAACTAGGCCTTGCAGATTGCCGCATGTCTTCCTCCTCCTCCTCCTCAAACCCTGCAAAAGTTCCCGCAGAATCGTCCTCCTCCTCCTCTTCCACCCCTGGATCCTGCTCGGGCCTCTGGGAGCTAGGCATAATGGGGTCAGGATTCTCAGGATAAAGGGGGCCTTGAGAGGCAAGGAAGTCCTCCTCTTCCTCCTGCTGCTCTGCCTCCAGTGCCCTGTCCATAATGCCACGCAGAGTGTGCTCCAACAAAAACAGTACCGGTAGGGTGTCACTGATGCATGCGCTGTCCCGGCTGACCATCCTTGTGGCCTCCTCAAATGGCGAGAGGACAGCGCATGCATCCTTAATCAAAAGCCACTGCCGTGGTGAAAAGAAGCCCAGGCGCGCAGAGCCAGTGCTGGTGCCGTACTCGCATAGGTATTCATTGAGGGCCCTCTGCTGCGTGTACAGGCGCTGCAGCATAGCCAAGGTGGAGTTCCAGCGGGTGGGCATGTCACAGATGAGGCGGTGTACCGGCAGGTGAAACTCGCGCTGCACTTCGGCCAAACGTGCAGTGGCACTGTACGACCGCCTGAAGTGACTGCACACCCTTCTTGCCATCCTTAGCACATCCTGCATTCCCGGGTACGAGTTCAAAAACCGCTGTACCACGAGATTCAGGACATGCGCCAGGCATGGCACATGGGTTAACTTTCCCTGACGAAGGGCGGCCAGGAGGTTTGACCCATTATCAGTAACCACCATCCCTGGCTGCAGCTGGCGTGGTGTCAACCACCTCTGGGCCTGTGCCTGCAGAGCCCCAAGAATCTGAGGGGCAGTGTGCTGCCTGTCCCCTAGACACACAAGCTGCAGCACTGCGTGACACCTTTTGGCCTGAGACATAGAATAGCCCTTTGAACGTTTACGTGGTATCTCATCATATTCAAAGGACCATTCTGCAGAGGAGGGCATGGAGGAGGTAGAGGAGGAGGAGCAGGAGGGGGTAGAAGTGATCGATCTACCCGGATCAGCGACACCACCAGCTGTTTGCAGACGTGGGGGCAACACTGGCTGCAGCACCGAGCCCTGGCTACAATCCCTTCCACTGGCAAGCAGTGTCACCCAGTGAGCAGTGACAGAAATGTACCGTCCCTGCCCATGTTTGCTTGACCAAGTGTCAGCCGTCAAGTGTATCTTACGGCTGACTGACTTGGCCAGGGATGACACTACATTGCCTTCCACATGTTGGTATAGGGATGGCAGGGCCTTACGGGAAAAGTAATGCCGACTTGGCACCTGCCACTGTGGAACTGCACATTTTGCGAAGTCACGGAAGGGAGCAGACTCTACCAGGTTAAATGGTAATAGTTGCAGAGCCAGTAGTTTAGCCAAACTACTGTTTAGACGCTGGGCATGTGGGTGGCGGGGAGTATACATTTTTTTTCGTTCCAGCATGTGTGGAATCGAAATTTGGCGTCTAGATGATACAGCTGGTGGTGTGCTGGAGGTAGATGCGACACTGCCTGCTATATCATCATCCCTGCCAGTGGAGGCTGCCAACAGGTGACGAGTGACTATAGCAGGGCCAGGAACAGACTGATGTGCAGGTGGAGCAGGTGGAGCAGATGGAGCATGAGGAGGAGCGCGAGGAGAACTAGGAGGCCGACTGACCAATCTTTGGCCCTTTTGTGGGTTCTTTAAATGCTCCTGCCAACGGGCCGAGTGGTGGGTTGTCAAATGCCTGTTTAGGCAGCTTGTACCCAGGTGGTTGACATTTTTGCCACGTTTTATACCCTTCTTACAAATCTTGCAGATCGCAACTGTTTTATCTGCATGGGATGTCTCAAAAAAGGCCCAGCAAGATGAGGTGTGTATAGTGGCCCGGGAGACAACAGGTGCGGCCTTAGATGGAGTAGGCCGTCTGCTCTCCCCTCTTGCTTGCTCTGCCTCCTCCTCAACCTCAGACCCAACATCTGACTCCATCAAAGACTGAGCATCAGGCCTGGCCTGGGAGACAACAGGTGCGGCCTTAGATGGAGCGGGCCGTCTGCTCTCCCCTCTTGTTTGCTCTGCCTCCTCCTCAACCTCAGACCCAACATCTGATTCTATCAAAGACTGAGCATCAGGCCTGGCCTGGGAGACAACAGGTGCGGCCTTAGATGGAGCGGGCCGTCTGCTCTCCCCTCTTGTTTGCTCTGCCTCCTCCTCAAACTCAGACCCAACATCAGACTCCATAAAGGACTGAGCATCAGGCTGGAGTAGATGGCCGACACTGTGGTCAAACAGCTCAGCTGACTCCTCTGCCATGTCTGAAATTGGGTCTAAGGGAGGACATGAGGTGGACATGGACTCATCTGTATTTGTTCTGACAACTGCAGAAGACTGACCACTTTTCTCTGCCTGGGTCACTGTAGTTGCAGATGATGCCGATGATGAGGGTTTGTTCATATAGTCCACCACCTCCTGTACATACTGTGGACGTATAGCTTGGCCACTGCCGGAGAACAATCCAAATGGTGGCCTGGCTGAGGACTGACCACCACGTCCACCCCTGCCTCTAGACACCCTAGAAGCTGTGCCCCTTTCCGCAGCAGGGCCACGTATGCCTTTTCTTGGTCTACCAGGCATATTTGTCACTGATGCGTTGGCAACTGTGTGCGGTGAAAAACGCACACTGCTATGCGACCCACAGTTGTCGCTGGATACAGCACAGCAGTTGCGGTTCACGCACAGTAGCAAAGCCTTTTGCACAGTGGACCTAACGCTTTGAACAACAGGCGTTAGGTTGTCACTGATGCGTTGGCAACTGTGTGCGGTGAAAAACGCACACTGCTATGCGACCCACAGTTGTCGCTGGATACAGCACAGCAGTTGCGTGTCACGCACAGTTGCAAAGGCTTTTGTACAGTGCACCTAACGCTTTGAACAACAGGCGTTAAGTTGTCACTGATGCGTTGGCAACTGTGTGCGGTGAAAAACGCACACTGCTATGCGACCCACAGTTGTCGCTGGATACAGCACAGCAGTTGCGGTTCACGCACAGTAGCAAAGCCTTTTGCACAGTGGACCTAACGCTTTGAACAACAGGCGTTAGGTTGTCACTGATGCGTTGGCAACTGTGTGCGGTGAAAAACGCACACTGCTATGCGACCCACAGTTGTCGCTGGATACAGCACAGCAGTTGCGGTTCACGCACAGTAGCAAAGCCTTTTGCACAGTGGACCTAACGCTTTGAACAACAGGCGTTAGGTTGTCACTGATGCGTTGGCAACTGTGTGCGGTGAAAAACGCACACTGCTATGCGACCCACAGTTGTCGCTGGATACAGCACAGCAGTTGCGTGTCACGCACAGTTGCAAAGGCTTTTGTACAGTGCACCTAACGCTTTGAACAACAGGCGTTAAGTTGTCACTGATGCGTTGGCAACTGTGTGCGGTGAAAAACGCACACTGCTATGCGACCCACAGTTGTCGCTGGATACAGCACAGCAGTTGCGGTTCACGCACAGTAGCAAAGCCTTTTGCACAGTGGACCTAACGCTTTGAACAACAGGCGTTAGGTTGTCACTGATGCGTTGGCAACTGTGTGCGGTGAAAAACGCACACTGCTATGCGACCCACAGTTGTCGCTGGATACAGCACAGCAGTTGCGTGTCACGCACAGTTGCAAAGGCTTTTGTACAGTGCACCTAACGCTTTGAACAACAGGCGTTAAGTTGTCACTGTATTTTGCTGCCTAGCAAGCACGTATACCTGCTGTGATACAGCAGCACTGTGCCACGTGCTCACTAAACAGAACCCTCACACTTTCCCTACAGAAACTAAATTTTCAAATCTAACTAATGTAGTACAAAGTTCCCTAACTACACTAGATATCCCTTTCCACTAAATAGAAAGCTCCATACAGCAGAAGACTGACACTGTCCCTTAAGTTTTTTTTTTTTTTTTTTTTTTTTTAACTCTAAGAACCAGCACAATCGCTGTATCTAACTACACTGGCTGTAAGCTAAATACAATTCTGCTATATGGAGCTTTAGAACCACTCGATATGTAGGAAATGTAGTGTAGCAAGCAGGAGTCAGACAGAACTGCTTCAACTCTCTTCAACAGGCTCTGGATAACTGTGCTAGGGGTTAGGCGGGGCCATCTTATATAGTGTGGGGCGTATTCACTCCTGATTGGCCTCTGGTCCCCGTAGTCACTCCAATCACGTTCCTAGGAGACTCCTGCCCCCTCATTGGCTTTTGCAGACGTTTCTGGGCCAATCACGGGCTTTTAAAGCCCAGTTCCTGTCCCAGTGCATTTTGGGCGGTTCTGGTGGCCGAATACCGAACTTTTGCCGCAAAAAGTTCGGTATTCGGCCGAATATCGAACATCCAATGTTCGGGTCGAACCGATGGTCGACCCGAACCGTTCGATCATCCCTAATTGAGATGGCTCCCTGAAAATACATTGGGGAGGAATTCAACAAAGCTGCTTCGCCACTTTTCTGGTGTTACTCCACATATGGTAATGTGCTATGCCACATTCCTGAAGCATCTGCGACACTTTTGGTTCCAACTCATGTGCCAAATTCAGGTAGTTCTAAAATGCACCACTTTTACATTGTGGCATAGTGAATGCGCCAAATTCAAAATAAAATAACAACAGTTTGTATTTTACAAAAGTGGAGCTAATTAAGACCAACTCTTTCTTGGTATACAGAGAGGGACCCTGACGCAGACAGATTTTGTGAAAGTATCATGCGTGAGTTCTAAAAGTGGTGCAGTGCCAAATTCAGTTACAAAATCTAGATAGGTACATGAATTTGGCGCATGCTGCATCATTTTTAGAACGCACCTGAGACAAAAAATCTGTTTGCATCAGTCTTTATGAATTCAAGGGACTATCCTTTCCTTTTATTGAAAAAGAGATAATGGATAGCATTTAAAGTTTATTATTCAACTGCCCTGGTTTTCAGCATCAAATGTGTGACAAAGTTGGAACTGCATACTTTACAAGTATATTAGGATGCTTATGACCAATAGTGTGAGAAGGCAAGTCTTGGTGAGATTAATTATATAGCTTTATTCTTTCGAATCCATCACCACTTGGAGTCACCAGCATATTGATAACAAAATGCAATGTGTTACATTTGTCATTTTGCATTTCTCTGCAATGATCTTTTCCAGGGGATCAATAGCACCAATGCCTCTTTTTTACACATTGATTATTATTGGAACAGGCAAGGCATTAGGATTTTTTTACATACTACAATACTGTAAATCATTTTAGTACCTACATTTTATTATAATTATACTGATGAAATATGAAAGATTGCATTAAACATTCTGTACAAATAATCAGCTCATCCACATCTATCAATAACTTCAAAAGCCAACTTATATCTTCTTAGGTTTGCATTATTGTATGTTACTCTTACTGTTTTTGTTTTCTTTTTTTTTTTTTACTAAAATAGTGTCTAGGCGTTTGCCACTCAAACATAATGTTTTGTCAAATCTAATGTAGATTATGTCAACTCTAGTATAGATTAATTGTTAGCCTGGACTATACTGTAAGTGCCAGTATAGCAAGCTTTGGTAATGTAAAAAAAAAATAAAAAATCCATAAGCCGCACATCATAAAGCAGACCCATTTGCATGAAGTGAGATAAATGGCCTCAGCCTGGACTCCAGCCAGACTACTCCCCCAATGTGTTCTGATCATGAGGGGGTGTTTATAAGATTGGTTGCTTTGTGATAGAAATGGATGACACAGGTACTCAAACAAGCAATCAAGTGGATAAAAACAGCCACAAACATCAAAGCTGCTCACAAACATCAAGACTGCTATACAGTATATATATATATATATATATATATATATATGTGAAAATGGAATAACAAGGAATTGCAAAACAATATTGTTGAGTTATTCCTTTTAAGGTGACCAATGTAATTATTATTAATAGGTTATTCATTTAAAGTGACCAATGTATTTATCCACATAAACAAAAAAAATGAAGTGTACTTGCATGTGTCAACTTAGTAAGCATGATTAAAGACAATACAGTTTATTAAGGAATAAAAAAAAAGTAGATGCTCTAGAACAGAAAGCAATTAATAAAAAGCCAAGACACCCCAGACCCCAGACTTAATGGGAGCTAATGAGCGATCAGTTTGTTACTATGTACCATCAATGATTTGAAGCATTGTGTGTCATCTATATATGTAATATTCAATACTACCTTGATATGGCCAACATAAACATGTATGGTGCATAAAAAGAGGTTATACATAGGAGAGAAAATAATATTATGGATAAAAAATAGAATATGAAATGGAAAAAGAATGACAAGGGAATGGACTGAAACATTATAAAGAGGAGTTGTCAAGTTACTCATAATAATGGGTAATAATCCATTCACAATTCAGATCTCTAGGTATACAAATGTCCAGTTTAAAAATCCAAAAAAATAAAATAAAAAATCCAAAAATCCTACACAGGAGAGAGAGTCAATTGCCACCATGAACAGGTCAATCTATCTTCTCAACAATTTGGACTCTAAAGGATTCTGTATTCTGTTAATGAAGAGAGTTAAAATGTCTAGCAAGACTAGTATTTTTGATGGTCCTGATATCTGAGAAATGGCCCCTCATTCTATCACTTAAACATTTTGTAGATCTACCCACATTTTGGATCTTGCATAGATTTTAGGTGGCTAAGTATGTAACAAATTGTGTGTGACAATTGACCAAATGTGTAATGCCAGTGGAAAAGCCATTAGAACGGGAAATAATGGTATCGGGGTCTCCCAAAAGTTATTAGCAAGAACACCTGGCTATCCTACATCTGTATAGACCAGTGATATTTGCCCAGTCTGTGGTGGAGGATTTGAAATAAAGAGACGGGAGATATCATGTTTCCCATGGTGCATGCCCTCTTGGCTACAAATCGAATGCCTCGCCCCAATATCTTGTCATAGCTGTTGTCACTGTGTAAGATAGGGAGGTGTTAAGATATGATACATTTAATATCCTGAAATTGTAGGCTATAACGTGTGGAAGATACAAGTGGACTGGTGGATCCAGTTGATTTAGGATGGCATAGTGTTAACAAGTCAGTCCTGGTGTCTGACATTAGATTTCTTATAGCTGAATTTGCAAAGTCTTGTTTTCAATTAGATAGTTTCCCTATCAAAATCAGTAAGACTGGAGCAATTTCATCAGATCCTGATAAGCTGACCACGTAGAATAGCCTTAATGGTGTGTGTGTTGACAACTGGTTGCATGTAAGAGTGCGCTCTTGGAAGTGGGTTTTCTGTATGTTCGCACCGTGAATGTCCAGAATGGGTGGAGCGTGATAAGGTAAGGTCAAGATAATTGATTGTGGAATGATGTTCTTCCATTGGGAAACTCAGATTTAGGGGATTGTTGTTAAGATACTTCAAAATTCAGTTGTGGAATGATGTTCTTCCATTGGGAAACTCAGATTTAGGGGATTGTTGTTAAGATACATCAAAATTCAGTTGTGGAATGATTTTCTTACATTGGGAAACTCAGATTTAGGGGGTTGTTGTTAAGATACATCAAAATTCAGTTGTGGAATGATGTTCTTACATTGGGAAACTCAGATTTAGGGGATTGTTGTTAAGATACTTCAAAATGCAGTTGTGGCTGTGTCACAAGCTTTGGTATTCTATTATATCCTAGCTTTTAAAGAACAAGATAGTTGCTATGACTAGCACAGACACATTGTTACAGGTTTTTAAAATGGAGCCAAGCATAACCATATACTGAGGCAAATCTATTATTCTTGGAATCGGACATTTGGGTACACCGACTGCTCATTAGAAGAAGATGTGAGCATATACAAATACAGATTTTTCTGTTTTCTCTGTGTACAGTAGTCATTGTTAGTCATTTATACCTCCTAATTGATTTTATTCATTGAAGTTCTGTTTGACTGTTCTGATTTTAGGAAAAAATACTGTCTCTTATTTTTAAAATGCTGTAGTACAATTTAGTTCAGCTGTCAACAGCTGACATATAGTCACAAAGCTACAGAAAGTGATCATTACATTCCTTCATACATATAAAACATGGCAGCTGTCTTGCAGTATTGCAGTCTTCTTTTTTATCTGAAATGTGCTTGCAATTCAGAAAAGACTTGGTTTGTTTATATTGAAACTAGTATAATAAATGTTTGAAGTAAACATGTCAAGTAAGAAAAATGGGGCAGGTATTGCTGACCTCCTTCTGAAAATGCTAGCTACTTAGCTGTGATGCCAAATCACTGACTTTAATACTTTCAGATTCAATAACCAATAGTAAATATATAGTTCAGGAAAGTCAGAGAAATGGTAGAAATGTCTTACCTCTATTATTGTTATAGGGTAGGGACTCAAGGGATGCAAGGGTCAGCATAATAGCCAAGCAACTTGTTTTTTTTAAAAAAGAGAACACAAAATTTTAAAAATACGCCAAATTATATGGTAAGTTAAAGGAATGGAAATGGAAGACGGGTCATAATGTACCCGCCTATATATGGGGCTATGGCATGGCATGAGTTAGAAAGATGTCAAATATGATTGGTCTACTCTTTAACTATAGAATGTTATTGGTCAGTTAAGTATTTACCTGTGATTGGTCAATATTGACAAGAACAGCCACCTTGGATTCAGTAAATAGCCTATTTAAAGAAGTGCAGTCAGTCAGCGGGAGCAGAGGAAGAAGATTTGTCCCTCCCTCGCCCCCTTTTTTAATTGTGCTGTCGCGGTCTATTGTATGTGGGATGTTTTTATGGTTAAATTAAACGGGTAATTCAAGCTTTTTGGCTGAATTACATATAAGGTGTGGTATTAATTGGTTAGTTTGGGGTTTTTGGCCAAACTATAAGTAAAATGGTTTATTCCCAATTGTTATAATTTATTGAATTTTAATAAATGACTGCAGCCAATTATATTCAATGCAAGCACAGTGTCTTAGTCTTTTTATTTTAGGTATTTAAATATTATATATTTATGGTAAGGTTATTGTTCTGCCTATGGCACCATAGTAAACCTGCATAAAATATTTGCATTGTTACTCGTTTTTGCTTCTTTAATCATACAACATATTCTATCACTGCAAGAACTGGGAATTGAAAATTCACTTACAGTAGATTGCTTTTTTTCAAGTTATGCAGTAGCGCTTATTATAATGTGCCCATTATTAGTATTTTCCATAGAGACATACAATAATACAAATTATATTAATTATAGCTATGCTTTTCTTGCAAACTATTATTTGTCCAGTTAAAATAATTGAAAAAGAAAAATTTCTATTAAAAAAAATAAACATTTTATACTTACCTGCTGTGTGTAGTGGTTTTGCACAGAGCAGCCCCAATCCTCCTCTTCTCTGACCCTACGTCGACGATCTGGGCCCCTCCCCCTTGCCAAGTGCCCCCAGAGAAAGCTGCTTGCTGTGGGGGAACTCATGTGTGCTCGCTCCTGAGCCGGCTCTCTGCATCCATAGGACACAGAGAACACGGCTCAGCCCCGCTCCTGCCTTCTGACTGTGATTAACAGCAGCGGGAGCCAATGGCATGTCAGCCAATCAGGAGGGAGAGACCCGGGAGAGCCTTTAGGTCTTATGATCATCACTGGATTAGGTAAGTATTAGGGGGGCTGAGGGGGGAGTTACATACTGAAGGATATTTTACCTTCATGCATAGAATGCATGAAGGTAAAAAAACCTTTAGCTTTTACAACCACTTTAAGAATGCAATTTTTGCCACCTGTCCATTTATATGAATCTTGGTAGGAACATCTGTTTGTGCCTTAGATGCAGGCATTACACATACAAGCTGAAAGGCACACTGAAGGATCACCACACCAGTAGTAAACAATAAACAGCTTTCTATTAGCGATTGTGTTCAGGAGTGTTGTTTGCTGCCGTTTGATGTGTTTTACCTATTTAAGGACCACCACATGCAGATATACTGCGGCAGGGTGGCCCACCTGCGCAAACCAACTTACCTGTACTTTGGCTTTTGCTCTGGGTCTGGGATGCACACGCCCGGCGTCTCGCTCCGTCTATGACTGGACACAGGGGGAGCCAATAAGCGTGTCCAGCTGAGGCGATGTCCACCGGGACCTGCTGATCATTGACAGGAGAGGCAGAACGGCAGTCTTCCTATGTAAACAAGGTACACTGCCGTTCTGTGAGAGAGAAAGATGGAGATCTTGTGTTTTTGCTAAGCAGAAACAGGGATCTCTGTCTTACTCCAGTTAGACCATCCCCCACACAGTTATAAAGCACTCCCTAGGAGCACATCTAGCCCTTTGATCGCCCCTGATGTTAACCCCTTCCCTGCCCGTGTCATTAGTACAGTGACAGTGCATTTTTTTTAGCACTGATCACTGAACTGGTGTTACTGGTCTTGAAAATGTGTCACTTAGAGTCAGATTTGTCCACCGCAATGTCGCAGTCCTGCTAAAAATCGCTGATCGCTGCCATTACTAGTAAAAAAATGTAAAAGCTCCGTAAATCTATCCCATAGTTTGTAGACGTTATAACCTTTGCGCAAACCAATCAATATATACGCTTATTGGGATTTTTTTTACCAAAAGCATGTAGCAGAATCCATATTGGCCTAAATTGATGAATAAATTAGATTTTTTACATTTTTTATTGGATATGTTTCATAGCATAAAGTAGAAAATATTGTTTTTTTTTTTCAAAACTGTCTGTATTTTTTTTGTTTATAGCGCAAAAAATAAAAACCGCAGAGGTGATCAAATACCACCAAAAGAAAGCTCTATTTGTGAAGAAAAAAAGTACATACATTTTATTTGGGTATAACATCGCACGGCCATGTAATTGTCAGTTAAAATAATGCAGTGCTGTATTGCGAAAAATGGCCTGGTTATTAAGGGGATAAAACCTTTTGGGGTTGAAGTGGTTAAACACATGGTAAACAGCTCAGTGAATTCCCATTTACCTCAATTGTACAGAGTGGATGACAGGTCTGAGACTTGACTGAGAGTTGACCTGCATTGTGTTTCTATGAATGTATGTCCTTCTGAAGATGCAATTGTCTTGCAGGTAAAGCAGATCAAACACAGCCTTTTGTATTGAGCACATGCGCTTGAGCTGCATTGATTTTAAATGTAAAACTTTCTCCAATGCCTGTATAAATGAGGGGGGTGTGAAACAAATGCTTTTTAAAGGTTCTATACAAATAAAAATGCTTTTTAATTTTGCCTATGTAAAATTTTTACAGGTAGCTCCTCCTAGTGACTGGGAAATTTTAAATTTGCAACATTTTTTCTCTCCTTCAAGGTTGCTAAACCAGTTCCTGCTGAAGGCTTTCCTTGTCAGGCAATGACAAGAGGCCAGAAAACAAGTCACTTAATTTAGGGCTCATTTCTATGCAGCTTTGGTGTTGTCAAGGAGCCTTCCTTCACACCAGTATCTCCAGGCACTGCCTCCAAGTTATAACTGCAACACCGAGGTCCTAGAGACAAATACATTTCAGGGGAAAAGGAATGCATACAATCCATGTCACAGTGATGGTAATTCATTGGCAGGCCAACTACCCCAATAACAACTAGAGGACACTATGGTTCTGAAAAAAATTTCTACTCTCCACTCCTCTCAGTTTTCATCCCACCCTATTACAGACACCGAGAGGTAGATTTACTAAAGCTGGAGAGTGTAAAATCTGGTGCTGCTCTGCATAGAAACCAATCAGCTTCAATGTTTTTTAGTCAAAGCTTAATTGAACAAGCTGTAACACAGTACACAGTGTTTATACACAATTTCAGTGCCAAAAGGGCCCCCTAAATCTTGTCAGTGTTCAGTTGCCACACAGACCTCTCAAGCCTACTGCAGAGGACATATTAGTCCTACGCTTGGCTCCCCTTAGAAAGGTGCCTAAATAAATTCTGGACTTATTGGGACATCTAATGGCACTTGGGAGCTGTTACAATGAGGTCTTAACACTTTGCTTCCAGCTGGGCAAACACAGTTAGATTTTTATTTTTTCATATTTACTGGCGTTCTCTATAGCCCATATCAGTAATCACATTACTTTCTCTTTATCATCCTCATCTGATATTAATAAGTAATCTAACAATGATATTTGTATTTTAAACTAATTTTACTAATATTTATCAGATTTTTATTATTTATATTTATTATTTGCTATTTTCAATTAATTGTCAATATGTCAATGTTAATGTGTTAATTGTCAATGTTGCTACTCCTAAATTTGTTTGTGTGAGTTAAGGTAATATCGTTTTAGTCACACAAAGATGATGTAGATAATTTGGAGGGTCTGATTTAGGTCTGGGAGTTTGGACACGAAGGAAACCGGAAATGATAGGCTAGAGGTCAGAGATTTGGAATAGTGTTGTTCTGTGTGACCTGAATTGTTAAAAGGGCCACAGTCTAATCTCACTGCACATATTTTTTTATTTTTTTTTTCAACCAAATTTATTGAAAGAAATAGCATTACAGAGACATGGCAAAGACAACTGGACTGGTTCCCACACCGCTGATATAGAACATTTTAGTTAAGTAACATTTACAACTGAATGAGAAAAAGTTGTCGTAATAGGACTTTTTTATCAGTTTGTGTACAAGTGTATATTGCAAATATGGGTGGTAAGCACTTAGGAAACATAAAACATATACAGCACATCGAGTAAAATTATAAACCTTTGACTAAAAACTGGATGGATCCTCCTTGCAAGATTCCCATAACATAGAGTGTGTGTGTGTGTGTGTGTGTGTGGGGGGGGGGGGGTGTAAAGGCAAGACATAAATACAAGAGAGAGAAAGAGAAAAAGCACCATCTACCTATGGATGAGGCTTCTGGGCCTATAGTAGAGTTCAAAAGCAAAACTTGACCCTCTGAGTTGCATCCCTGGAAGGTTAGTGGAAGAAAAAAGTTGTCAAGAGATATCATCCTTGTTGTAGGGCGCATAGAGATCCGTGTAGTAGGAGAAAGAACTGTCAAAAGACTCAAGTTCCCCCCTGAGACAATGTTGAGTTCATAAAGGCTTGCCATCTTAAGTGGAAGCGTTTCCTGAAGGTGCTGTGATTGAAATCTATGATAATTTTCTCCTTGTATAGTAGCAGCAGTAAGTCCCATTGACCTGTGTGACTTTTGGGCTAGAGGAAGATGTCCAGTTTTTTAGAATAGCTCTCCGGGCCATTAGAAGGCAGATAAGTATCCAGTCTTTATGTCGAGTGTTGTGGGACCATGTCAGAAGTTGTTTGTCCCAGTATCCAAAAATTTGAAGTAAAGGGTCTTCTAGGAGTTGGAGCAAGGTAATCCCATAAATTAAGGATATGAATTGTTTCCAGAAGGTCAAGATGTATTTGCATGACCAGAAATGATGGATTAGGGATGGTCTTGTCTGACGACAAAAAGGGCACAGAGCAGATTGTGGCTTGGTTTTTCCAGACAGGAAAGGTATGGGCACAATGAATCAATTTCATTTGTGTTTCTCTCCAAGATTCATTGGGAATTAGCTGAAGGACTTTGTTGTAACCATGCAACAATTTCCATATAATCTCATCATCTGGAAAGTCCTTGCCCCAATTCACCACTGATGATGAAGCGAGTGTGATGGATCAATGGTTTGTAGACATCCGATATGGTATAGGACCCCTCTTCAAGTAGGCGATCTATAATATTAGCCCGGAATCTTTTTCTTCCCCCTCCACACGAGGCGTGGATGAAGCTGACACATTGCAGATAGTAGAAGACATGTGACTTAGGTATGGAGAATTTTTCTACTATATCTGTGCATGCAGAGCATAATCTAAACTCGTCAATTTTTTTTTTATGGTGGTCATGTCTGATGTAGGGTTGGCTGAAAATATAAGCTTGTCGTCCGTGAATAGAGCAGTACGTATTTCAAAGTGAGAGGGGGCAACCCTGTCTCGTTCCTTTGTAAAGATGGAACTCTTTGGAGAGGAGACCTGCCACCACCAGTCTGGCCCCTTGAGAGTTATACATTGAGCTGACTACTTGTTTGAAGGGACCTTAAAGCCCATTTTGGTTAAAACCATAGAGAGCCAATCAAAGCTGACATTGTCAAATTCTTTCTCCGCATCCAGAGTGATAATGGCAGTGTCTTTTGGTGGGTTGATTTTGGAATGCTCTAGGACCATCATGACTTTCCTAATATTTAGGGTGACTGTTCTCCCTTTATCAAAACCTGATTGAGCTGGATGTATCAGGGAGGTGATAATATTTGCGAGTCTGGTGGCCACTATTTTTGAGAGCATTTTGACATTGAGATTCAGGAGCAATATAGGCCTGTAAGAACCTTGCTCAAGGAGATCATTTCCTTTTTTTGATAGTAGTTAAATGAGTGTTTGATTTTACATGGGTAGGTACGGATCCCCTGACCATATGTTGTTGTATACAGTTAATAGGGTGGGTTCTACTGTTTCGTGCAGGGTTTTGTAGAACCCCCCCCCATAAACCCATCTGGGCCTGGGACTTTATTAAGAGCTAGGGGGGCGGATGGTATTGGATAACTCAGTTGCAGATATAGGTGTGTTTAGAGTCTCTAGTTGGGAGGTGGAAATCATTGGTATGTGTAGTTTATTTAGAAGGTTTTGGGCAGTACTCTTTTGGATTGGGTCAGAATGATATAGAGAAGAGTAAAATTGTAGTATTGTTTCATTACTCTGCTTTGGGGTGGTTTAAAAAGTGCCTGAAATATCTTTTAGACAGGTGATGTATGTAGGGCGATTTGGGCCTTTGCAAAATCTCCCCAGAACCTTGCCCGCCTTTGTACCATATTTGTGAAATGTGGCCTCCATGTGTGCTTGTTTGGTCAGCTCTAATGTATCTGCCAAAGTATCAAAGGCACACTTGGCTGCCTGCCATTCAACTCTGTTCTTCTTTGAGGCGAAAACTCGCTTCTCTGAAGTTAGCTAGGGCGTGTTTCTTATAGGATGTTGCAAATGGAATGACCCTTCCCCAGAGATATGCTTTGCCTGCTTCCTAGTATAGGTTTGGGTTGTCCAGGTGAGTCGAGTTGGTGGAAGAAAATTCTTTCCATGCCAAGTCGATGTATGATTGGAAGTCTGTGTTGTTGTGTAGGTATAAGGGAAAGCACCATAGTCGGAGGTTAGGTGGGGAGTTTGGGTTTTCAAATGAGATCGAGATCAGGGCGTGATCTGAGATGGCTATGTCATGGATTTCTGCCCTTGTGATCATTGGTAAAATGCTGTCAGTACAGAATATGTAGTCAATCCTGGTGAAAACGTTATGGGGATTTGAATAGAATGTAAATTCCTTGCCTGCTGGGTGGAATAGTCTCCATGTGTCAGTGAGGTAGAGGGAGTCTTTTACAGGGGTAAAGTGGGTCATGTCTGGCTCTACAGGGGTCTTACTCGGGCGTTTGGGTGTGGATCAATCATCGGTTGGGTGTAGCACAGAGTTGAATTCCCCCCAACTATGTGGGATATGTGGAAGCTTTACTAATTTGGTGGATAACTCCCTAAAAAATTGTTTCCTAAAGTTGTTGGGTACAAATACGTTTGTGAATAAAATATCTCTGTTATATAAGAATAGGTGAGCAGTAAGAAAGCGACCCTGGCTGTTGGAGTCTACTGAAAGGACTTTGCAGGGAAGGCTTTTATGTATTAGAATGAGGGAACCTGCTTTTCGCCTGATAGCACCAGAACCCAACACTGTGCCCATCCAGAGTTTTTTCAGTTGATGGAAGTAGTTGGAGGTCAAATGGGATTCCTGTAATAAAGCTATATCAGTTTTTAGTCTCTGAAGGTGTCCTAAGATTTTGAGTCTCTTGATGGGGGATCTAAGCCCTTTCACGTTCCATGAAATAACTTTCATGGGGGAGGTCTGAGAGGGAGACGTGAGCTGGATTTGCAGTTGCAAAATGGTTATCTAAGGAGGTGAGAGGAGATGTGTTTAGATATGTCGGTGAGAGTTTCCTAAAGAGATTTGCTAAAGGCTGGTTGCCAAGCTGGTGTAAGGGGATAGAGAAAACTTAGGTTGGGTGGAGGGAAAAACATACAAAGAGGATAACGAAAATGAACCATATTGGAAAATAATCATGGCACCTCGCTTTTTTCCACATTGGATCACTGTTCAAGCCAACTCCCAGTATCAGACTCGTTCGATGTATTGTAAGTTCACCCTTTCAGTTGTGGATTGTTAGTGGGGTGAACCTGGGTCATTTGAGAGGGAGACATAACAGCTTCCAATTGTGTAGCCCGTGGAGAAAAAGTTCAGGAGCAAAGTTAAGGAGGTACAGGCTATACATCTAGGAATGGCCATAAAAGAAGGGTAACATATAAACAACAACAAGTGCCATCTTAAGGATACCAATGTAACAGTCATGCAGTTACCCGTGGAAAACTGAGATAAGTCAAGGGGGGTGAAGTATCAGCGTGGCCTGGGGTGATTGTTTGGCCTGGAGAATTTTAGGTGCTTTTGGAAGTCTTTATGTGGGCTTTGTTGATCCAGGGGACAGGGGAACTGTGAAGACCTCGAGGAGAGATTTGATTGGTTTCCTGAATGTAGGGTACGAAGGTATGCTTTAGCCTTTGAAGGGTCGTGAAAGAAAAGATGGTCTCTGTTAGGTGTTTTGAGACGAAGAACAGCAGGGAAGGCCAGAGTGAATTTCACGTTTTGCTGAAAAAGCCCCGTGCAGATATGTTGAAAAGCTTACCTTTTCCTTGAGACTTTCAATGGAATAGTCAGTGAAGATCAAAATTTTAACTCCGTCGATTTGTAGAGATCTGGATTGATGGTACTTCTACATAGTTCAGATATTTGGCGATGGTTGGACGAGGGGATGTGCGGTCGGTGGAGTATGCAATGAGCCCATTCAATTTACAAAACAAAGAAAGAAAGTACAATTATACTAATCTCCTGTAAAATCTCACCATAAAATAAAGGTTGTGCTTTTGTACATTACTAACACTAATAGTATTTCCTGCTCTAACTAATCCATTGAATTTGAAGAAGAAATCTAATATTTTATCAACTTGGCTACACAGAGTAAAACATTTTCTAATATGCTTTAGAATTTCACCAAACCACCCATTTCTACTACAACTTTAAAAGCTAGTGTATAAAGATTTCCTCCACGCCAGCATGTAGGCAGGTTGAAGTGTGTATGGCTTAGTGAGCCAGCAGCTGGCCCAGACTGGGGAAAGGGTTACGTTATTTCTATCCCAGTCCCTGGGCTTTTGGTCCTAGCCAGCCCACTTGTGCTAAAATAAGGGGCAGCTAAGTTCCAAAAAAAGGAAGCAGGTTTCAGTGGCTCCAGTGAGTTCCAGCATCACCTGTGAGCATTGGCGTTTTCAGAGGACATCCAAGTCATGGACAATGCCATTATAGACTCTCACCTCATGGAGGAATGCCTGAGAAATTACATTTTTCTAGTCAGCATTAGTAATCAACTGTAATGCTGTATCTATCCGGTAAAGTTGTATAAAGCGTTCTGAGCCTGGTCTGAAGTTATTCAAAGGGGTGCATGTAGGCAAGTTGAAGTGTGTATGGCTTAGTGTGCCAGTGGCTGGCCCAGACTGAGGAAAGGGTTAAGTCTTTCTAGCTCAGTCCCTGGGCTTTTGGATCAACCATCCCACTTGTGCTAAAATGAGGGAGACAGCTGAGTTTCAAAAAAAGGAAGCAGGTTCCAGTTGGTCCAGTGAGTTCCAGCATCACCTGTGAGCATTGGTGTTTTTAGAGGATTTTCAAGCCATGAACAATGCCGTTATGGACTATCACCTCATGGAGGAATGCCTGAGAAATTACGTTATTCTAGCCAGGGTCAGTAATCAACTGTTATGCTGCCTCTCTCCAATAAAGTTTCATTAACTGTTCTGAGTTTGGTCTAAAGTTGTTCAAAGGAGTGCATGTGGGTTCTGGAATATCCAAAAGAACCAGGGACTGTAATAATGTTGGGTCCAAAACCCCCTGGTTCGGTTCGCACCAGAACTTCCGAACATGTAAAAAGTTTGGACCCGAACCAGAAACTCTATTAAAGTCTTTAAGACCCGAACTTGAAAAATCAAAAGCCCCCCTTTTGAAGCCTTATATGCAAGTTATTGGACTTAAAAAAGGTATGAGGGCCTGGGTACTGCCCTGGAGGAAATGTATCAATGCAAACGTTTAAAAAAAAAAAAACGTTTTTAAAGGAGCAGTGATTTTAATGATGCTTAAGGTGAAAAAATAAAAATGAAAAATTCATTTTAATATAGTGCCCCTCCACCCCAAACACCCCACCTTTTCCCCATGTTTATGAGGGTAAGGGTCCCTTCCCCACAACTCTGGGCAGTGGTTGTTGGGGTCTGTGGGCAGGGGGCTTATCGGAATCTGGAAGCCCTTTTAACAAGGGAGCCCATAGATAGTTAAGGACGTGGTGGGCGGCTTCCCGGCCCGCTCCTTGACAACTGGAAGCTATTCACTGTGTGGTCAGCGGGCGAACATCCCGCCGAGATGCCTGAAAATTCTGGTGCTCACTGAACACAAAAACAGGTGATGTTCAGGCGAACTTGAGCTTGACCCAAACTGCTCGCCCAACGCTAGTATGTAACAGCACTACGGGGTATGAAGTAACGTGACTATAAAAGGTTAACTCTGCAAGTCAACAAATGGAGAGTAGTTGCTATGGGTTAGTAAGTAAAGGAACAAGCTACAAGCAACCCACCAGCATGGTACCTAGTAAGGTGACAAGTCCACCAGTAGTGAGTGGGTTGATGTTCTGGCTCTGTCCCTAGCAGGCTGTATCCAATAGTAACTGGATCTGAACTTGCGTTACAGGGATCTATGACTTGGTTATGAGGTATGGAATGGAAAGAGTTAGGTAAGAGCACAAATGAGGTCCGTGCTATGTTCTAGGTGGGACCCCATTCTGTTATTAGGAGTGAGGTAAAAGAGGTACTGTGTTACTGATGGAGTGGGTGCAGGCTCAGCACATCCCTCCTAATGCAACATACAGGTTATAGTGTGTAGTGACATGGGACAAACTTTGCACTTTATTAATACACACAGTGAAGGCTCATCTCTAATTCAGGGGAACTGCCGTGAAGGTAAATTTTTCACATGACTATAGTCTCCGCCTGGTCCCAGGCATCGATGAGATTGCTCTGTGTAAAAGGTACCCCCCGCGTGTCCAAGTATAGATGACACCCACGCACAAGCAAATCTGGTTCATGCCTTGAGGGAGATGTTTTGCATCTAGGTTGCTTTTGAGTTGTATTGACCTCCGGAAGACTTACCCCCTTTCCTGACCAGGCCATTTTTTGTGATACGGCACTGCGTTACTAATTAACTGACAATTGCGCGGTCATGCAACGCTTTGCCCAAATAAAATGTACGTCCTTTTTCCCACAAATATAGCTTTCCTTTGGTGGTATTTGACCCTCTCTGCGGTTTTTATTTTTTGCGCTATAAACAAAAAAAGGTTGACAATTTAAAAAAACAAAACAATATTTTTTACTTTCTGCTATAAAACATATTGAATACAAAATTGAATTTCATCATCAATTTAGCTCAATATGTATTCTGCTATATATGTTTGGTAAAAAAAAATCCCAATAAGTGTATATTGATTGGTTTGCGCAAAAGTTATAGTGTCTACAAACTATGGAATATTTTAATTTTTTTTTTTACTAGTTAGCGACTTATAGCAGGACTGCAATATTGTGGTGGGGACAGTCAAACACTGATACTTTTGACACTTTTTTGGGATCAGTGACACTGGTACAGTGATAAGTGCTAAAAATATGCAATGTCACTGTACCAATGAAACTGGTTGGAAAGGGGTTAAACATCAGGGGTGATCAAAGCGTTACCAGTGTTCCTAGCCAGTGTTTCATGTACTGTGTTGGGTGTTTTTACTAGGGGAAGACACATATTCTAGTCTCTGCTTTGCAGAGAAACAGGATCCATGCCTTTCCTCCTGTCAGAATGGTGATCTGCCTTGTTTACATAGGCAGAACAACATTCTGCCTCTGTGCTGGATGATCAGCCGGTGCTGGTGGACATAGAGTTTGTGGTCCCCTCAGGTCAGCTCCTGTTGTGTATAATCACAGTGGTAAACGGGTTCACACATGCGCGCCCCCCCACCCAGAAGTGTCGGATCACGTACTAGGTACATAATCAAGTGCAGCAGTGCCACCTTGCCGCTGTATATGTACGTGATATGGTCGGCAAGTGGTCAAACTGCTCCAGAGCTGTTTTTGAGAAGCTTCTGAATTGCTTTTGTTTGCATACATTTTTTTTTGCTAATGTTCAAAGCTGAGGTAGGTTTTTTGCATCCATTTTAGCAGATCTTAGAATGACACAATGGTAATCTTTTATATAAGTTGATCCGAGACACTCCAACTCAAGGAAATTGTAGCTTACAGATGTTTGACTACCTCTATAAGCACGTCAACGCTGTATTAAATATTGTGAGTACAAGATGAGAGTGTTTGCTTCTCTGAGTACAGGTAGAAGCAAAATTCCTGTTGCCTACTAAGGCTCTTTCAAAAAGGTAACCAAATTCATCAGCAGGGGCAGCAGCAATAAAAAACAAACATTATATTGTAAAGACGCTGCCTTTACCACACACATGAACTTTAATGGCATCTCAGTCTTAGGGCTCTTTCACATGGTCCGCCTCCGTAGGCGGAACCGTGCTGCTCAGCAGGGATCGATCCGCCGATCCCCGCTGAGCCGGCGGATGACAGCTCCGTCTCCCCTTGCAGTGCGGAGAGGGAGGTGTCACAGCTCCCGCTGCTCTCTATGGGGGATCGGATGAGAGCAGACCGATCCGATCCCTGAACGGATGGAAAAATAGGGTTTCCATCCGTCCAGATTTCACGGACAGGATCGGATACGGATGGCAGCGGGTGTCAGCGGAGGTGTCTCCGCTGACATCTGCTGCCCCATAGAGCTGCATGGAGGATCCGATCAGATCCGCCTAAAAAACTGACAGGCGGATCTGATCGGATCGCCCGTGTGAAAGAGCCCTTAGTCTGTAGGGTTCAATCCTTTGCAGCTAAATAAGCTTCATCTATTCTGGGAAGGATGTCCACAAGGTTTAGGAGTATAGCTATAGGAATGTTTGATCATTCTTCCAGAAGGGCATTTGTGAAGTCAGGCACTGATGTTGGACAAGAGGGCCTGGCTCACACTCTCTGCTCTAATTCATCCCAAAGGTGTTCAATCGGTTTGGTGTTAGGAGCATGCCAGTCAAGTTCCTCCACCCCAAACTCGCTCATCCATGTCTTTATGATTATGAACAAGCAGGATAAGAGTTGGCGCATCACACATACCTATATAGCACCTTCCTGAAGCTGCTGGCCATCCTACTATCTGGTCTCTTGGCCCTCCAGACATCTCCCTCCTTCACCATCCCCTGCACCACCTCTTGGAGCCACAAACATCCAGCTGTGAACCCCTGTGTTCCTGCAGACCACCTAACAGATGAGATATTTTATACTGTTTTAAATGTGAGCAGTTTTCCTGTACCTGCCTTACCCTTTTAATTAAACTGATAACACTTAGAGGCGCTCCGCTTTTTGTTTTTATATCCATGTCTTTATGGACCTTGCTTTGTGCACTGGTGCGCAGTCATGTTGGAACAGGAAGGGGCCTTCCCTAAACTGTTCCTACAAAGTTCGGAGCATGAACTTGTCCAAAATGTCTTGGTATGTTGATGCCTTAGGAGTTCCCTCCACTGAAACTAAGGGGCCAAGCTTAACCCCCCTGGAAAAAAACACACTGTTATCCCCCTCCACCAAATGATTTGGACCAGTGCACAAAGAAAGGTCCCTGACCTCAACCCGAAAGAACATCTTTGGGATGAATTAGAGCGGAGACTGCGAGCCAGGCCTTCTCATCCAAAATCAGTGCCTGACCTCACAAATTCATTTTTGGAGGAATGGTCAAACATTCCTATAGATACAATCCTAAGCCTTGTGAACAGCCTTCCCAGAAGAGTTGAACCTGTTATAACTGCAAAGGGTGGACCAGCTCAATATTGAACCCTACAGACTAAGACTGGGATGCCATAAAAAGTTCATGTGCTTGTAAAGCCTGGTGTTCCAATACATTTGACAATATAGTGTATCTTTTATTGGAACATGCTGACTCAATCCAGCAAGGCAAGGAGAAAACACCCTTTACAGAGGGAGATTTACTAAAACTGATGCACACATAAACTGGTGCAGCTGTGCATAGTAACCAATCAGTGTCTAGGTTTCTTTGTCCTAAACGGTGCCCTGCGACTGATGGTGCCCTGCGACTGACGGTGCTCTGCGACTGACCGTGACTGACCGTGCCCTGTGACTGACTGAGCATGCTCTGCGACTGAGTACCTGGGAAGACTGGTAAGTATCTTAGCAACTGGTGAGTATCTTAGCGACTGGTGAGTATCTTAGCGACTGGTGAGTACCCCAGGTTTGGTACCAGGGGAGATAGAGGTAGTGTAGGTAAGGAATAGCAGGTGGTTACCCTTATCCCCATAGAGTAGTGGGTAATAATGTCCGATAGGATTGTCGGATTCCACTCAGTGCACTTCTTGCTCCATGTATGCGTTCCTTGATGAACCAATCAAGGGCGAATACTGCTGTGCAGGATGTGTGGGACTTGTTGCTCTGGAAGCCCAGATCCTGGATCTAGAAAACATAGTGGCAACACTGCGTAGCATCAACAACCTGGAAAGGAGCTTGGACATTACCCTTTAGGTAATGAGAGGAGTGATATTACGGAAGGGATGAGTATGGAGTTAGAATCCGTGTGGGTAGAACTCCATAGGGAAGAAAAAAAGGGTAAAGTAATAGTGGGGGTTTGCTATAGGCCACCCAACCAAAGGGAGGAGGTAGAGCTGGAATTTTTATCACTGTTGGGTAAAATGGCAAAACTGGGATCAGTCATCATATTGGGGGACTTCAATTATCCCGACATTGACTGGGAAGAGTGGACTGCACACCCACAGAAGGCCCGTCTATTCACAGAAACCTTAAAGGACAACTACATGTCACAGTTGGTAGATTCTTCTACTAAGGAAAATGCAGTCCTGGATCTATTGATCACTAATGACCCAGACCTAATCTCGGAGGTAGGAGTCCAGGACAACCTGGGCTCTAGCGATCACAGGATGATCACATTTAGTGTAAATAACAATATAACAAGGCAAGTGGGGAACATAAGAACCCTAAACTTCAGAAGGGCAAACTTTCCAAAATTGTGCTCATTGATGGAAAGGATAAACTGGGACAAAACCCTGGGATCACTGACCACGGAGGAAAAATGGGAATGCTTTAGGAACACATTAAGCAAATGCATCTTGCAATGCATTCCTATGGGAAATACATTTAGAAGAGACAAAGCCAAATCTGGCTGGCTAAACCATAACGTTAAAAAACTTATTAGGGGAAAAAAAATGGCCTTCAAGAAATATAAATCAGAGGGCACAGTATCGACTTTCGAGCAATACAAGGTGGCAAATAAGAAAAGTAAATACGAAATCAAAATGGCTAAAATCAACTTTGAGAGACAAATAGCGGAGGATAGTAAAAAGAACCCAAAGAAATTCTTTAAATATATCAACAAATAAATCCCCGGGACCGGATGGCTTGCACCCGAGGGTTCTTAATAAACTCAGCCAGGTAATTGCCAGACCATTATTCTTGATCTTTAAGGATAGTTTACAGACTGCTATGGTGCCAGCTGATTGGAAAAAAGCCAAAGTGGTACCAATATTTAAAAAGGGGCCGAGATATATCCCGGGTAACTATAGGCCGGTCAGCCTAACATCAGTAGTCTGCAAAATTTTGGAGGGGATGTTAAGGGACCACATACAAGACGTTAGTAATGAAAACGGTATTATAAGTAGTAATCAGCATGGATTCATGAAAAATCGTTCGTGACAAACCAATCTATTAACCTTCTACGATGAAGTGAGCTGCCACCTAGATAAAGGAAAGCCTGTGGATGTGGTGTATCTGGACTTTGCAAAGGCCTTTGACACCGTTCCCCACAAATGCTTACTGTACAAACTAAGGAAGGTAGGTATGGACCATAAGGTGAGTACCTGGATAGAGAACTGGCTCCAGGGGAGAGTACAGAGGGTGGTGATTAATGGGGAGTACTCGGATTGGGCGGGTGTGGAAAGTGAGGTCCCCCAGGGTTCTGTCCTGGGACCAATCCTGTTTAATTTATTCATAAATGTTCTAGAGGAGGGGATATCTAGTACAATCTCAGTATTTGCAGATGATACTAAACTAGGCTTGCCAATATCTTCTATGCAGGATGTGGAAACCTTGCAAGCGGACCTGAACAAAATAACGGGGTGGGCAACTACATGGCAGATGAGATTTAATGTTGAAAAATGTAAAGTAATGCACTTGGGGGCCAGAAACCAGAAAGCAAGCTACTCACTAGGGGGAACCTCTGGGTGAGTCTAGGATGGAAAAGGACTTGGGGGTACTGGTAGACAACAAGCTTGGCAGTGGCATGCAATCCCAAGCCGCCGCAAGCAAAGCCAACAGAATACTGGGATGTATAAAAAAGGGGATTCACTCCAGAAATAAAGAGATTATTCTCCCACTCTACAAGACTCTGGTCCGGCCACATCTGGAGTATGCTGTCCAGTTCTGGGCACCGGTCCTCAGGAAGGATGTGCTGGAACTGGAGAAAGTCCAGAGAAGGGCAACAAAAATAATTAGGGGAATGGAGGACATCAGCTCTGAGGAAAGACTACAAGCACTGAACCTATTCTCTCTGGAGAAGAGAGGCTTGAGGGGGGGATATGATATCAATGTACAAATACTGTACTGGTGACCCGAGCATAAGGAACAAACTATTCAGAGAAAGGAGATACAATAAGACACGTGGCCACTCACTAAAACTAGAGGAAAGGCGGTTTAACCTTAAAGTGCGTAAGGGGTTCTTCACTGTAAGGATGTGGAATTCTCTTCCACAAGCAGTCGTATCAGCAGGGAGCATTGATAGTTTCAAAAAACTATTAGATGGACACCTTAAAGACCACAACATACAGGGGTATACAATGTACGGGTAAAAGCAAACACACACACACATCATAGGTTGAACTGGATGGACTGATGTCTTTTTTCAACCTCACTAACTATGTAACTATGTAACAGCAAAAAAACTAGGGAAGAGCATATTGCACACATAATTAACGATGATGGGAGGATGGTTACAGAGGACACTGAAAAAGCAACCATGCTGAACGCTTTTTTTCGTCAGTCTTTACACAGGAAAAGGAGGGGTACACTGACCATGACTGTATGGTTAGTAGTAATACACAGGTCTTGCCGCTATGGCTAACAGAGGGTGAAATCAGGGAAAGGCTGGATAAACTTAACACAAACAAATCACCAGGCCCGGATGGCGTACATCCAAGAGTACTCAAGGAACTCAGTAAGATTATATCTAGACCACTGTTCCTGATCTTTGCTGACAGTATTAGGGCAGGAGATGTACCAGGGGATTGGATGAAAGCTAACGTGATACCGATATTCAAAAAGGGTCAGAGGCATATACCGGGAAATTATAGGCCTGTCAGTTTGACATTGATAGTATGTAAACTTCTGGAGGGGATGATAAGGGACTATATCGTGGAGTTTGCTAAAGACAACAACATCATCAGCAGTAAACAGCACGGGTTTACAAATGGGCGTTCTTGTCAAACCAATCTCTTAACATTCTACGAGGAGGTGAGCTGTGAGCTAGATAGGGGGAGACCAGTGGATGTGGTGTACCTGGACTTCGCTAAGGCGTTTGATACAGTTCCCCACAAGCGCTTAATTTATAAAATAAGGTTTGCAGGTATCGACCGCAGGGTTTGCTCTTGGATATGGAACTGGCTAAAAGGGCATGTCCAAAGGGTGGTAATAAACAACGCATACTCAGACTGGTCTGAGGTGGTAAGCGCGGTCCCCCAAGGCTCAGTCCTGGGACCAACCTTGTTTAATTTATTCATAAACAGCATTGAGGACGGGATCAGTAGTTCGATATCAGTTTTTGCAGATGACACAAAATTGGGCAGGGCAATAACTGCACAGCGTGAAGCAGATATCCTACAGAATGACCTGGACAAAATAACAGAGTGGGCAACGACATGGCAAATGAAGTTTAATGTGGAGAGATCTGGGAGTCTTGGTAGATGATAGACTAGGCCATAGCATGCAATGTCAAGCGGCAGCTGCCAAAGCCAGCAGAATATTAGCATGCATAAAGAAAGGGATGTATTCCAGAGATAAGACTATAATCCTTCCACTTTATAAAACTCTGGTCCGACCACATCTGGAGTATTCTGTCCAGTTCTGGTCGCCAGTCCTCAGGAGGGATATGGTGGAGCTGGATAGAGTCCAGAGAAGGGCAACTAAACTGATTAGGGGATTGGAGGAACTTAATTATGAAGAGCGTCTGCAATCACTTGATTTATTCTCCCTGGAGAAGAGACGCCTGAGAGGGGACATGATAGCAATTTATAAATATCTCAATGGTGATCTCGGCATAGAAAAACAGCTATTCAGTCGAAGGGATTGTATGAGGACTCTAGGGCATACAATGCGATTAGAGGAGAAGCGTTTTAACCTCAGGCAACGTGGGGGGTTCTTTACTGTTAGGGCTACAAGATTGTGAAATTCTATACCACAAGAGGTGGTTTCTGCAGGTAGTATGGTGGCTTTCAAAAGACTCTTAGATGTACATCTCAAGGATCAGAACATTCAGGGGTATGTGAGATGATTACAGCCATACACACCTACACAGGTTGAACTGGATGGACTATTGTCTTTATTCAACTTCACCTACTATCTAACTATGTAACTATGGTATTAAAGCTTTGTTTTTGTTTTGTTTGTTTTTTATTCCAAACATGTTATGCTTACCTGCTGTCTGCAGTGGTTTTGCACAGAGCAGCTCCAATCCTCTTCTTCTTCTGCTCTCCTGGCTCCTCAAACAGTGCTCCCAGAGATAGCTGCTTGCCCTGGGGGCACCGCTGTGTGCTTGCTCCTGAGCCACTGCTCTATGCGTCCATAAGACACATAGAGCCGTGGCTGCTTCCCCACGCTGTCCCCTTTATTGGCCCACTGGATGTGATTGACAGCAGTGGGAGCCAATGGGCTCCCACCATTGTTACAGTCAATGAAGAGGTAGAGTCCTGGAACAGCCAAGGCTATCGTGAACATTGCTGGATTGGAGGGAGCTCAGGTAAGGAATGGGGCAGCTGGGGGGAGCGCTTCATGTATAGAATGCATGAAGGTAAAAAACCTTCAGCTTTTAGAACCTTTTAATTTGAAAAATCTGAAATTAGAAGCTGATTGGTAACTATGCACAGCTGCACCAGATTCTGTGTGTACCTGTTTTATACCATGGAATTGTACAACGAGATGCTGCTTAGGAGGAATTGAAAAAGAACAAGGCACATAATGTGATGATCGAAAGAAGGGGAAGATGTTTCTGGTACTATAGCTTAGCTATGTTTTTGGCACTACTTCTCTATAGCAGATGGGCCAGCAGTGAATATATATTGATAATACTGAATGCCTATTTAACATACAACCAGGAACGAGAGCCACACTGCTCCGCCTTTATTTCACAGTGGGTGGGCGGCCAATAGTTAGGTATGACACAGATCAGATCAACTCAGGTCAACTCCTTAACCACTTACCAACTGCTCACAGTAATCCTACTGTGGCAGTGCTGCTCCCCTGGGTCCAGCAACATAGACCTATGTCGCTAAACTCCTACTGATTTCGGCGGCGCGCGCACATCGGTGGCGCGCTCCCACTGTGTTTAGACGGAGAAGGAGAGGGGGCGATTGTGTCTTCTCAGTGACAGACAGGAGCAGATAACAGGATTCAGCATAGCTGTCTCTGTCACAGAACCCCCCCCCCCCCCGCCACACGTCAGTAAGCATGAGGCATACATTTAACCCATTGATCACCCATAGGGTTAACCTCTTCCCTGCCAGTGTCATTATTACAGTAACAGTGCATATTTTTAGCACTGATTACTGTAGTAATGTCACTGGTACCCCAAAAGTGTCAAAAATGTCAGTTAGGGGTCCGATCTTTCCAACGCAATGTTGCAGTCTCGCAAAAATTCGCAGATCGTCGCCATTACTGATAAAAAAAAACCAATAGAAATTACATATTGATTGATTGCATAATTGATGCTGCTGTATATGTCCGCCAGATAGATCCACACCACCAGATGTTTTTAACCCCTGTGCAGGCTTTCTAAGCTCAGTTATGATCTAACTCTGTAAGTATTCATTGCATGTGTGAACTGTAATAGTCACTATCCAATATGTAAAAACCTCTATAATTGTTGGTTCTTATACGTCCATTTTTCTATCACCAGAGTACCGCTTTGAACCACCACCCCTGAAGAAGGAGCAAGTATTTCAGCTCCGAAACATGTCGGGTTATATGTTCTAGCGATATGAGTTGTTTCCTTCTGTCCTTTGCCTGCTTGCACAATGTTTTTTAATCTACTATTGTGTTTGTAAACTTAATAAAATGTAATATTTTTCATATTACTATTATCTATTTCTTAAAAATTTACGTGCCTTAAAAGTCCCGATTTAGGGGAACCTCAATTTTTTGCATTTCTATCAAGGATGTGGCACATTAAGCTCTAGGTCTTTAGCACCCCTCACAAATAGAAATTACATAAATCTTTCCCGTAGTTAGTAAACGTGATACCTTTTGCGCAAACCAATCAAAATACCCTTATTGCATTTTTTTTTTCACCAAAACTATGTAGCAGAAAACAAATTGGCCTAAAATTTAAAAACATTTTGATTTTTAATTTTTTTTTTGGGAATGTTATATAGCAGAATGTGAAAAATATTGTTTATTTTCAAAATTGTCGCTCTTTTTTTGTTTATAGCGCAAAAATGTAAAATTGCGCAGGTGATCAAATACCACCAAAAGAAAGCTCTATTTGTAGGAAAAAAAAGGACGTGAATTTTGTTTGGGTACAGTGTCTCACGATCACGCAATTGTCCGTTAAAGTAATGCAGTGCCGAAACGCAAAATAGGGTCTGGTCAGGAAGGGGGTAAAATCTTGCAAGGCTGAAGTGGTTAAAAAAATGTACAAACATTTTGCATTTCTTGGCGACCAAAAGAGGCTTGTTTACCTACCTACCTTTGATTGGAATGCTTAGACTTGCTGTGTCTCTACGATCAACCTTTGCCATCTGCTAGTCAATATTCAGCACAGTGGCATGGTCACAATGCTCACTTGACCTCAATCAGTAGTGCTTTTATTCAGTGTTGCCTAAATTCAATTTAGATTATTTAGTCAGTGCCTGATCAGTGTTGTCGGTTTCGTAAACTGTGGGCTGATTTCTGCACGCTCAGATTTGCTCTCCTAGTACAATGCTGCTTGTTCTCAGCATCTGACTCTGTCTGCTTTTGGCTTATCCTCAAATATCTGTTACTGTGCTTTGCCTCTGGTTAGGCATTGAGCTGATTTTGGATTCTGCTCTCCGCCTTCTGCCTCCTGCCTGTTTCTCATTTTTCTGCTTATTTATTTGTGTGCCAGGATTCATACTATGTTCTGTATCTGTCTGCACACGTTGGCTGTCACCATTAAGGCAATATAACAGTCACATTCTAGAACTGTGTGCAGTACATTTGCTTTTTCACTGGGCACTGGATAAGACTAGACACGCTAGCTTTTAACCTCAATAAGAGTCTTCTGCATGCTGGCAGGGTCCACATTTGTATGTCACAGCAACCTTGCATGCCTTCCCACCCTGATTTTCCCACAGTCAACCTGTTAAAATTATAGTATTTGTAAACCCAAAAATTCTAATTGAATAAATGAATTTCCCTTTCTGTATTTCATATGTGCTTTTTACATAACGTTCTTACTTGTTACTGTCATTCCTCTGAATTCCTGCCAGTTCCCCACATTGAAAACTGGTCACGATAAGCATATGTGTTAGCCTAGTCAGTTTGCATCCCCTGTCATTACATTCTGAGATACAGGCAAGCCGTGCAAGAGCACAGCTTTCCTGTGTCTTCCGTGGTCAGTTTGCGTCCAATGTCAATAGGTTCTGAGATATAGGCAAGCCGTGCAATAGCACAGCTTTCCTGTGTCTTCTGTGGTCAGTTTGCGTCCCCTGTCATTACGTTCTGAGATACAGGCAAGCTGTGCAAGCACACAGCTTGCCTGTATCTGCCGTAGTCATTGAAGCCACGCTTCCCGCCTATCCCTCCTCCTCAAACAGCAGCTAATTGAGTCAGCCTTGAGGGAAGCTGCAGTCACCAGTTACATGTATTCCGAGGTACACATGCCCACCTGCAGGTCCATGATGTGCTCAGCAAGGAAAAACGATTATGTGACCTGCAGATTAGAGCATCAGAACAGGTGTATATATATATATATATATATATATATATATTTGCTTTCCCCTCAAAATAACTCCACACACAGCCATTAATGTCTAAACCGCTGGCAACAAAAGTGAGTACACCCCTAAGTGAAAATGTCCAAATTATGCCCAAAGTATCAATATTTTGTGTGGCCACCTTTCCAGCACTGCCTTAACCCTCTCCGGCATATAGTTCACCAGAGCTACACAGGTTGCAACTGGAGTCCTCTTCCACACCTCCAAGACGACATCACAGAGCTGGTGATTGTTAGACGCCTTGCACTCATCAGCCTTCCGTTTGAGGATGTCCCACAGTTGCTTAATAGGGTTTAGGTCTGGAGAGCTTCTTTAGCAAGGCAGTTGTCGACTTGGAGGTGTGTTTGGGGTCGTTATCATGTTGGAATATTGCTCTGCAGCCCAGTCCCCAAAGGGAGGGGATCAAGCTCTGCTTCAGTATGTCACAGTACATGTTGGCATTCATGGTTCCCTCAATGAACTGTAGGTCCCCAGTGTCAGCAGCACCCATGCAGCTCCAGACCATGACACTCCCGCCACCATGCTTAACTCTAGGCAAGACACATTTGCTTTTGTACTCCTCACCTGGTTGCCACCACACACGCTTGACACCATCTGAACCAAATAGGTTTATCTTGGTCTCATCAGACCACAGGACATGATTCTAGTAATCCATGTCCTTAGTCTGCTTGTCTTCAGCAAACTGTTTGCGGGCTTTCTTATGCATCATCTTTAGAAGAGGCTTCCTTCTGGGACGACAGCCACGCAGACCAATTTTATGCAGTGTGCGGCATATGGTCTGAGCACTGACAGGCTGACTCCCCACCCCTTCAACCTCTGCAGCAATGCTGGCAGCACTCATATGTCTATTTCCCAAAGACAACCTCTGGATATGATGCAGAGCATGTGCTCTCAACTCCTTTGGTCGACCATGGCGAGGACTGTTCTGAGTGGAACCTGTCCTGTTAAACCACTGTATGGTCTTGGCCACTGTGCTGCAACTCAGTTTCAGGGTCTTGGCAATCTTCTTATAGCCTAGGCCATATTTATGTAGACAACAACTCTTTTTCTTTGGATACTCAGAGAGTTTTTTGCCAAGAGGTGCCATGTTGAACTTCCAGTGACCAGTATGAGAGAGTGAGAGTGATAACACCTGCTCCCCATTCACACCTGAGATCTTGTAACACTAATGTGTTACATGACACTGGGGAAGGAAAATGGCTAATTGGGCCCAAATTGGGCATTTTCACTTAGGGGTGTACTCACTTTTGTTGCAAGCGGTTTAGACATTATTAGCTGTGTGCTGAGTTATTTTTAGGGGACAGCAAATTTACACTGTTATACAAGCTGTGCACTCACTACTTTACATTGTAGCAAAGTGTCATTTCTTCAGTGTTGTCACATGAAAATATATAATAAAATATTTACAAAAATGAGAGGGGTGTTTTTAATACATATTATTAATATGAGCAGTACCCACAGTATGTAACTATTTAAGTATGACTTGTTTACAACTACTTTAAGTTATCAGATGCAATTCCCACGTACAAATTTTGCTGCAGCAGATTTTTTACATTTTCTGTTTTTACCTAAAAGTGAACACATCTCCATGCTGCTCAGAGCTTTTGTGAAGTTACAATGATTCTCATTCTTATTCATCATCATACGCAGTACAATGCAGTGTTACACTGCAGTGGCTCTCAATAATTCCTATCACTATTCCTCATCTATTTGGCTCAAGGATATTGACCTGGTCACTGCCATACAAAAAGGCTGCACTTTTAGATGGGGCTAGTTGTATTGACTGCTGAAACAAAAGTAATTAGGACTAGGTGCTAGTTTGGCTGTGTGTGTTTTTTTTAAAAAAAAAACACTCTAAAAAACATCATCAGTGCCTGACCTCACAAATGGGCTTCTGGAAGAATGGTCAAACACTACCATAGACACACTCCTTAACCTTGTGGACAACCTTCCCAGAAGAGTTGAAGCTGTTATAGCTGCAAAGGGTGGGCCAACTCAATATTGAACTCTGTGGACAAAGACTGGGATGCCATTAAATTTAAATTAATTTTCATTTAAATTGTGTGTAAAGGCAGGTGTTCCAATATGTTTGACAATATAGTATGTATGTATGTATATATATATATATATATATATATATATATATATATATATATAATTTGTATATATTTGCATCGTTCTTTGGTCAAATACAAATACGGTCTCCCAACAAAAATTCATTATTAGTATACATAAAAAGTTATAGGTAAGATACAGCAAAATAAGCAGAAGTTTCCAGTTTGTACTCTACTATATTTGTTTTAAGTCGAAAAAAAGGGGGGGGAAGGTTTGGGACTTTAGATGAGGCGCACGATGGGATTGTCATGCGTCTCCATCCCTATTCATATAAAATGACAAAATAGCAAAAAGCCGGGTTGGGACTTTAAATGAGTGACATGATGCGGCTTGCAGGAAACAATATTTATTGAAAAATACATATCGATGACAATGATAACATGTTGCATATATTTTATAGCCCAGATCAAATAAATGGCTATTGTATAGCCCAATTCCAGTATACCCAAAATAACCACATAGCCATTTGACCAAGAATAATATGTAATATAGTAATAATAACATCAGTGGACTGTGTGGTTTAACAGTATACTTGTAATTATTAAAAACATAACATCTTTAGACTTGACGCGTTTCGTGGATTGCGTATTGTCCACTTCTTCAGAAGTCGATGTATGATCTATAAAAAATATGTATGTATGAGACAAAGGCTAATGAGGATGATTGGGAACTGGAAAAAAGGGGGGGGGGTTGGAAGAGGTAATGACCTCAAATGCCTAGAACTTAAATTGCAAAATGGGTGTTCGCTGGCCTGGAGAGCAAGGCATGGTCTCGGGTGTCTCCCACGGGAGCTGAGGGCACCCAGAGACGGAAAACATGGCCGAACACGCACACATATGGAGAATGTGGGCTTGAGTAAATGGAATGCAGAATGGTACACAAGGCAGCAGAGCAGAAATTATCTCTAAAAATAAAAAATGTATTGTATGATTACAAGAATTATATATATGAAAAATATATTAGATATATAGGGATATATAAAGAGTAAAAATATCATACTGCTGCCCAGGTAAAAGTGTGGAGAAAAACTGATCCGTGATGGGTGTAGCATCAAGGGGAGGTGAGTGGGAATAGAGTAGGAACAGAGTGTGATTTGAGGGACAAAAGAGCCCAAAAATGAAAGTGATAGGTAGGAGGATGTAAAGTGATAAGGCCCAATGTGAATTGGAAAAAACAACATGTGAAAAACAAAATAAGAGGAGTGGCAGTGGTGCATGGAGTAGAAATAACAATGAAAAACAGAGCCAATTAAACATTAGATGTGAGAGTTGAAGCCACGAACAAATGAGGATCACCAGAAGAGCATAAAAGGGGGATATATACCAGAGTTGAAGCCCAGACTACTTGCACACATGTGTAGTGGCCGCCGATGCAGCCAAGCACTGAGGTCCCAGCGTCACGCCAGTGCAGACCTGTGGCTCAACGCGGAGCGGTTAGCACCATAGGCAGACCGGTGGCCCGGCCAAGCATATCCCCCTTTTATGCTCTTCTGGTGATCCTCATTTGTTCATGGCTTCAACTCTCACATCTAATGGTTAATTGGCTCTGTTTTTCATTGTTATTTCTACTCCATGCACCACTGCCACTCCTCTTATTTTGTTTTTCACATGTTGTTTTTTCCAATTCACATTGGGCCTTATCACTTTACATCCTCCTACCTATCACTTTCATTTTTGGGCTCTTTTGTCCCTCAAATCACACTCTGCACCTACTCTATTCCCACTCACCTCCCCTTGATGCTACACCCATCACGGATCAGTTTTTCTCCACACTTTTACCTGGGCAGCAGTATGATATTTTTACTCTTTATATATCTCTATATATCTAATATATTTTTCATATATATAATTCTTGTAATCATACAATACATTTTTTATTTTTAGAGATAATTTCTGCTCTGCTGCCTTGTGTACCATTCTGCATTCCATTTACTCAAGCCCCCATTCTCCATATGTGTGCGTGTTCGGCCATGTTTGCCGGCTCTGGGTGCCCTCAGCTCCCGTGGGAGACACCCGAGACCATGCCTTGCTCTCCAGGCCAGCGAACACCCATTTTGCAATGTAAGTTCTAGGCATTTGAGGTCATTACCTCTTCCAACCCCCCCCCTTTTTTCCAGTTCCCAATCATCCTCATTAGCCTTTGTCTCATACATACATATTTTTTTATAGATCATACATCGACTTCTGAAGAAGTGGACAATATGCAATCCACGAAACGCGTCAAGTCTAAAGATGTTATGTTTTTAATAATTACAAGTATACTGTTAAACCACACAGTCCACTGATGTTATTATTACTATATTACATATTATTCTTGGTCAAATGGCTATGTGGTTATTTTGGGTATACTGGAATTGGGCTATACAATAGCCATTTATTTGATCTGGGCTATAAAATATATGCAACATGTTATCATTGTCATCGATATGTATTTTTCAATAAATATTGTTTCCTGCAAGCCGCATCATGTCACTCATTTAAAGTCCCAACCCGGCTTTTTGCTATTTTGTCATATTTGTTTTAAGAACCTATAGCAGGGATCTTCAAACTAACGCCCCCCAGTTGTTCAGGAACTACAATTCCAATCATGCCTAGTCATGTCTGTGAATGTCAGAGTTTTACAATGCCTCATGGGATGTGTAGTTCCACAACAGCTGGAGGGTCGTAGTTTGAGGATCCCTGACCTATAGCAATGAAGATTCCCTAGAGACTTTGATTCTTTGTGTGTGATGGACCTCAGTGCACAGTCCAAATTCTGTATATTGTATACAGATTTTTTGCTTGTAATATCCAACAAATGCTGTTGTATCTTATGTTTCTGAAAGTTCCAACACAAATTAGTTTTCTGTACTCTTGCTGGACTGCCAATAATGTTTGTGTTGTTCTGATGTCATATTTTTTTTAAAGGTTTTCTAACACAGAGCAAATTTTACAGGCATATCAGAATGATTTGTGGGGCTGTAGGTGGCCCTTTTTTTTATTTCAGCCCTTGATTTAATTATATGCATGATTTGCAGCTGAACACTCTAGAAATATTTTCTATCCCATTTAGGAATACAATACTGCAAGTTACAGTATAATTATGTTGATGCATTATGTAATATTTACATTTCAGTAGACTTAATAAAATCACTTGTGTCCCCCTCTCCACCTCCTTAGGGGAGGGGCCATATAAGATCATAACCAAGCTGTAACCCAGATACACCTCAGGTATCCACATGACTCAAATTCTTCATGAACCTCTGCTCTACTACCCTATGCTCCAGTGGTCTAGAGTCCACAGACATCATCAAGATGCAGGGCCTACAGTCCTGCCTTGGACATGAGGAAATTTAGGAACATTCCACAATCCTGGAGCATGGGGGAGTTCTGTCTGTCAGGGGAGGAGAGGATCAAATAAGTAAAACTGCTTTCATCCCCTTGGCAGGAGCAAGCATTTAACTCTTGCAGAGCAGGTGCCGTCCCACTTCCAGGGAGGATTTTTAGGTTTCCTTGGGGTTGGGTTTTAGTGTCCAATACCTCTCGGCAACAAAGAAAAGAAAGCTGACCACCACCTCTCATCAAAGTGAAAATCTGCAATTTTTAAATAGTCCCACATTATTCTTATGAACATCAGTTAAATATGTAGCTAGATTTATTTTCTTATTGGTATTTATATCACATGACCCTTTGTTAAAATTACCCATATACTGTCTGTGAGAAATACCACATGTAAAATCATACAATATAAATCTGAACAGTCAATTGGTACACTAAAAGTGTACCAGTATACTTAGTAAATATATTTACTATAATAAGGTTGACCTTATTTCATGAGGATTATAACCATATTTGCAACATGAACATTTGGAATTACCACACCTATACACGACCTTTGTACATTGTAGAAAGCCAGTTACCATTGATCTTCCACTTCAAAGTAAACATGTTTGGTGATTAAACATTACCAAGTGTGAGATTTCTCCAACCTACAAACTTCATTCCCTTAGATAAACAGGATCACTATAAGATGTTGGTATATAATGACTAGTAATCCGCTTAATATGCTTAAATTTGGCACTGTATCTGGTTGAAAAGATTTTAGGAAAAGTCTCTCCTTTATCCTTCATAACATTATAATTACTTTTATTTGCCCTGTTGACATCTCTCATCATTAAGGCCTCATGCATATGGAGCTTATAAAAAAACGACACTTAGACTACATTCACATGGCCGGAACACGGCCATAAACATATTTACTGATCATTAGGCAAGGAACAAAAGTTACTGTGTAAATGATCAGTAAATAGATCCTTTTTTTTAATGAGTAAAATTTGTGATGTCCTTTTTTTTTCCAATGGTGTACTTTTTTTTTTTAGGATTTTTAATTAGGGATCTGAACGCAATGCATATTTATGCACCTGTGTGAAAGTCTCCATTGAAAATAATGCAGCTACATTTAGATCTGTAAAAAAAAAGGTTGTAAATGTGTTTTTTTTTTCACATCCATATGATTGAGGCCTTATACAGGCAATCATCCTTTTTTATGCACCTCTATGTTAGCCTGTGTGACCAAGCATTTACAGGAGTATTTGAAGAGGAATTTTATGGGCAGAGGAAAAAAAAGACTTGTTATGAAAGGAGCTTTTGAGCAGAAAAAATGCTTGTACACGTGTAAATGCATCTAAATGTGTTTATGCGCATAAATGTATTCCGATGGCCAAAATAAATGAATATTCTGGTCAGTAGAATGCATTTATGCTCAAACTGCATACAAGCACACACGCTCCCGTGTTTCTCCTTCAGAAGTTGTTTAAATCTGAACAATTATGCGTTAGCCCCCATTCACACCCATGCGGGTTTGAAATTGCGCTACTTCAGCACGGTTTCAAAGCCGCACATCAGTGAGATTTGCACTGCTGATTGCATTGCAGCTTGCAACTTCATTTAACAGAAGTCTATGCAAGTCACAATAAAATTGGTAAAAAGTAGTGCAGGAACCCTTTTTAAAATCACTGCAACATGAGTCACAGCAATATGAATGGTTCCATTTCCAGCAATGTAGTGAGACTTGACAAGTTGCACCAGTTTGAATGGGGGCTTAATCTGATATGTTGTCTCCTAGGTATAGCTTTAAACATAATAAACAAAATTCTGCCACGCTATTGATAACACAAACCACATAAATAGAGTGAAAAACTTATGTGAAAAAAAATAATATAAATTATAAGTCCATTTAAAATGTGCTTAGATAAAAGTGGCAGGCCCAATCAAAAGTCACATCCGCCGCAGTGTAATGAGGACGGAGTATCAGAAAGCTTTTATATTCACCATGTGAGCCGTCACCAATAGTTAGATGGACTCTTACCATAATCTATGGACTATATTACAAAGTCAGATTGGCCTGCAAGCAATATCCTAGTATTCAGTGCCGAGACCCAGGTGGTTACATCTGATCCTTATGATACCTTCAGTTCCTCAGCGTTAAAATAGATATAAATGGCCACGATGGTGGTACAAGATTCCTCATAGAATCAAAACAGATATGCTCACATAGTGTGAATCCTTAAAACACATTTATTAAAAATAATGTGGAGAACTACTCACATAAAGATCATAAAAACAGTATGGTGTATACTAAACATAGTAGTAAATGAATCCAGATACTCTAGAGATTGCATGCAAGCGTGGCGATGTCACAAGCATTAGCTCGGCCCAATGTGTTTCATCATATTTGACATCATCGGCGGCATTACCGCACCACAAGTCGCTACACCAAATAAATACCTTTTCAGTAGGGGAAGTGACACCCTAATTGCCAATCTAACAAATCTCAATGTGTCCCCATAGATGGCCGACAAAGATAGCCAAGCTTCTTTCTGAATCTAAAATAGCAGAATGGCCGAAAGATGGCAAAGCCTCTTTCTGGATCTAAGATGGCCGAATAGATAACCTAGCCTCCATTTCCTTTTATAGTTTTTGGAATGGCTGAACAGCGGGTGAATGATCTAGCCTCTTTTTCAAATTAAGATGGCTGAACGGCCCGGGCCGAAGGTCATACGATACCCTGGGCCCAGTATGTATCCCAACCCACTAACTAAAGGATATATATCTGAACAGGCCAAATAAAACGCCCACAGTAAAAATCTAGGTGGGACCTAGCACCGCCTGACGTCCGATGCAATATGAGAAAACATTGGACCCTAGTCAAAAGTGTTTTTACATAAATATATATGCTGTAAAATAAAGATGATGAAACATAAAAATAAAGGAGTGGTAATACAAATATGATTTGCATCTCACCCCAAATAGTACATTTTAAAAAAACCATAGAAAATGTCAAAAATTTAAACATCACTATAAGGAACTAATTGTAGATGGTAAGTAACAAGATATTACTCTCATTTAACCCCTTTACACCGACTGTATGGACTGGGCTTTTTTCCGTGGTGCCACATATTTGCGTATCTCCCTTTGTGCTGCGTGCTCCCATCAGGAATGTCTGATTCCAGGACACCTGATCGCTGTGATAGCCTCTGATTGGCCATCACACTGATCAGTCACTGTAAAGCCCGCCCCCATGTCTTCTGTCTCTGTGCATGGATGGGACAGATACATTGAATCATTCTCTGTCCTTCCAGAGAAAGAAAAAAAGTGTGTGTAGGAAATAATAATAATAATTAGAAAATACCTAGATCAAGGTTTGATCTAGGTCAGACCCAGGGTTAGTGTTTGGGTCAAGGTCAGGATCAAAGGTCAGGGTCAGTATTTTTTAGACAGGATTTTTTATTTTTTTTTCAATTAGTATCAATGTCAGTTAGTGTTAGTGTCGGTGTGCAGAATAGGAAAAAAAGCAAAATGCTCACTATTATTTCTGGGCTCTACTATGGGTACAAACAACAACTAATATACACATATATGGTATTGCAGCGATTATCAGGGGCAAGAGAACTTATTTTGGGTTGCTTTTTGGTGGTAGGTTATGGTAGTAGCAGGAAATATACAGTTATATTAAAAAAATGATTTTTTTTTTACTGTTTTGGGCTAGTGTTCCTTAGATAGTACAAAAAAAAAATCAGGAGATATCCATTACCATTTACCACCAAATAAAAGTCCAATTTGTCCTGAAAAAAACAAGGTATAACCCACCTAGATGCACAAAGTAGTTGTGATGACATGCACAGGTTTATTAACACATGTCAAAGTTGCAAAATTGGACTTAGGTATTAAGATTTGTTTTACCCTTAGGCGCTAAGAGGTTAAATAAATATGGGTGTCACTCCAACACCTGCTGCATGGGGAACCTATACATTAAAGTGGAGTTCCGGCCTATTTGGCAACTTTAGTGATTCCTGGAGTGCTCACTATGCTGATTAACAATTGGGCATTTTCAATTTTTTTGGGGGATCCCTTACCTTATTTTCAGGGCATTTTCTATTGTACTTCCTCCTCCTCCCCCCGCAGTGGCCGCAGCCACTGACATCACTTCTGCCTTTGCATTGCATCCTGGGAGATGTTTGTCATCACTCCCAGGAGGCTGGAATCAGGAAGAACTCCCAGAACACTCCCTGGAATCAGGAAGAAGGACACAGCAGATTACACTGCGTCTTCAGATGCCCGCATCCAAGATGGCCGCGCCCAGACAGCCTTTTTAAAAGTAAGATTTTGACTAAAATCCAATACCATACACCTTGTAAGTATGAGAATAGCGGTTCTGTAAAGGGCAATGGATTAGTATTATAGGGGTATTTTTAGTTAAAAAAGGTATTTGAGGCCGGAACTCCGCTTTAATAATTTTAACAAACCATAACAATATATTCTTATATACAAAAACAATTATAATATAATTAAAAAATGTATTCAATAAGATGGATATAGAACAGTGGTCAAAACGTTACATGGAATCATACGTTATTAATAAATAAATAATGTTGACATCCCATTCAATGTTCATGCCATAGGGACTATAAGATTTCAGTTTATGTATCCAGTGGGTCTCTAATTGGAAAACTCCCCTTTTAGTTGCTCCACCTCTCAACAGTGCTTCATAGCACTGAACATAGCACTGAATAGCTATGAACACTGTTTCTCTCGGGTCCCTATTGTGACAACATGGGTAGTGTTTAGGAACACTATGCTCTCTCATTTTTTTTTTGGATGTTTTTAATGTTCATTCACACATACTGAGAACGTGCACATGGCTCTCCCCACATACTTTTGGCAACAATGACAACAAATAAGATATGCAATATTTTTAAGAGGCACACGTGATAAATGACTTAATGGTGTATGATTCAAAGGTGGCAGTAGAAGTAAATGTATTTATCTTTCTACCTTTGAATAAGTTAACTTGACATACTTGGCAGTGGCACTTCCTGCATTGGAAGTAACCCGTTAAGTCCTGAAAAAAAGATGTTTTCTTAGGACGGTCTAAGACATTTGGAGCTAATTTTAGTTGTAAAGAGGGTACACCCTTATAGACAACTTTTGGTTAATCAGGCAGGAGGGAGCCCAAAATAATATTCTTTTAATAAATGCGTTTTTTGGATTCACACTATGTGGGCTTATCTGTTTTGATTCTATGAGGAATCTTCTACCCTCATTATGGCCAAATATATCCATTATGGTCTCACCACCGAATACTAGGATATTGTTTGTTGGTCTATCTGACTCCATAACAGAGTCCATAGATTCGGGTAAGAGTCAATCTAACTACTGGTGATGGCCCATGGGGTGAATGTAGAAGCTTCCTGATACTCCTCATTACACAGCGGTGAATGTCACTTTTGATTGGGACTGTTGCTTTGATCTACGCACATTGTAAACTTACTTATATATATATAATATATAATATTATAATAAATATATATATATCTATATTTATATATATATATATATATATATATATATATATATATATATTTATTATAATATTATATATATATTTTTTTTTCACATGCGTTTTTGACTGTACTCATACTATTTATGTGGTTTGTATTATTATTAGCATGGCAGAATTTTGTTTAATTTGTTGAGTGCACAGTTTGTCTGACTGTCTCTGCCAGCGGTTTTCTTTGTAAATGCCAGCGCATTTTGCATTTTTTATGATTATAGCTTTAAACATGTTTATGGATAAAAATGTTTAGCATGTAAAATAGAGTTTTAGAAACTGGCTTCCTATAGGTCTTTGTAAGAATATAACTGTGGAATCACATTGTATTGTCAGATCTAAACAGTTAATTATTGAATTCTGTTCTTAGAATGTACATTTTTACATTATAACTGCTATAATGAAATAGTTTAAAAAAATCCTATAATACATGTATATACTGTTGATGATCTGAAGGAATTCATACCTCCAGAGATGAATTGATTATCTAATGTGTAGTCTTTAATACTGAAGTGAAAATGATAGTTTTGTTAATTATCTCTGATAGATATGCTAACATTGATATGATGTATTTATGTATACTTGTAGATATTTCATTTTTTTTATTTGGATTTTAAGTGTAGTATAATAGAATTTATTGATCTTTTGGAGAATGGTGGTATTTGTTTTGTGTTTTAAATGTGGTACTCAAAATACAAGCATATGATATTTAAGATAATAGTGTTTTGATAAGGAACATGCACTTGTTGTAATGTAATCCTTCGTACATACTACGTTTTCCTATATTAGAAATAGAAGAAACACAGGCATTGGGGTTGATTTACTAAAAAAAAATTGGCTGTTCACTTTACAAAGGCACTTTTCCTTTACCTTACCGTATCTGTGAAAATTAATTTTGCAAATAAAACCTAATCACATGCAAAGAAAAAAACAGTATTTTTGCTTACACATGATTGGATGATGGAAGTCAGCATGGCTTCACCTCATTCTTTAAGTTAAGGGAAAAATGCCTTGCAAAATTAAAAAAAAATTGCAAAGCAAACAACTTTTTGTTTTTAATAAATCAAATAGTAACAGATGTTAGTTAGTGATCTGCATGTGTGATTGTCCCATATGTGTACAAGTACAAGTTCACCTCTTCCTGTTGGCTCTTTACAATTTAGCTCATTATGAATGAAGAGGTGAGAGAGCCCTGAGGGTCTACCGTTGTACCTGAAATCTATTTAATATAACAATATGATTGGCTCTTTCCTATTTAGTACATTATTCCTATAAATATGAGTTCAGGACATTTTTTAAAAAAAGTTAAAGAAGGACATTTAAAGCTACACTCTTAATTCGTCTTATAGAATCTTTTGCTAAGCAGAAGTCCCACTTTAGAGAATAAGGCCTTCTTCACTTTTGATGCATTTTAGCTTTACCTTCTTTGCCTCTTCTAATGTTTGCAAGGCAACAACATGAGTAGAGTTCAAGCATTAGTGGCCACTGCACATCACATTTTTATTAATGTATTTTCCAGTTTTCTCACCATGTTAAGGTGTTTAACCAGGCCCTATGCAGTGTCTCAAAATATAAACACTGTGCCCTGGTTTCAGATAACTGAGACAATGATTAATGAACTACTAGTTTTGCAGATTCTACATGTAGCCTTGGCTGGTTATCCCTCTGAGAGCTCTTGCACATCCTCAGGTCTTCTAATAAAAATAATATTTAATTTGACAGCTAGCTTTAACACCCCAATAATGCAGAACTGTTTATGCCAAGCATGGAGATTAAAGTGTAAAGGCAAATTTTATTTACCTATATATATTTTAGCTTTGGATAGAGTATGGAAGACACTTTGTCAAAATGTTACTGCTGTGCGTCCCGGCAGGGAAGATTCCCCCCTCAGTTTTTCCTAGTGATATTTGTCATCCGCATTGAATGTGAGGGGGAATTTCAAAAACACAATGAGACAGATCAGAATTAAAAATAATTGGTGTCCTTGATCTTCGATTAGGATCTGCTACAAATTCAAGGTTTAACTTTTCAATGCCTAACATCAAAATATGTTGCTAAAATGTGTGCAAATATAAAGATATCCAAATTTAAAATTTTTATAGGATTTTAAATGTAAAAGATGTATTATATTAATCTAAAAAATAGAAAAGGACAATGTTTTATAGATAAAAGACATTTATATGCACTATATGTATTATTCTTAGTATTGGGGAAAATGGCTATTTTACATCTAATAAAGATTGTTAGTAGATATTGAACTTCCTCATTTCCTGCTCCAACAGAGCGTGTAACTGAAGTGAACACAGATATCTTCGTCACCAGCTTTGGACCAGTTTCCGATCATGATATGGTAAGATTCAAATTTTTTTATGCTATGTTCTGTGTTCATGGAATATCGCTTCAAGGTCTCTGCACAAAGGGAATAAAAAGATGAATCATATTTGCATATGGTAATAAACTTGTAAAAGACTAATTTTACCTGTCAAGCATTTTTACATTATATTCCTCATATTCCCTTTTTTCATATGTCATGGTTGACCTACATATAAAATGTGCTAAAATTGCTCATTATGTTGAATATATAAGTATGTAAGTTGAATATTTAAGTATAAACCAACTACAAGATGGTCTTTAAAATTCTTAAAAAATAATAACTTTGAGATCATTTATTATAATTATGTAAATCATATGCATATATTGCATAACACACATAAAATCAAACTACATCTTGACATTTTGCCATTCATAGCCAATCTTGTTATGGTTAACATTTATATTATAGGGCAGCCCTCAAATTTTCCACTCGCCTACTTGCATTTTGCGAGTGGAAAATTATGTCGGGCGAGCTACTGTCAGGGGAAGAGTGGAGAGAAAAGCTGGCCGAAGGATTGGATAATGTCAGCGGCGGATCATCCCGCTGTAACAGCTTTAATTGTAATTGGCGGGCGCTCGCCGGCATACACAGTCCCGTCTCTTAGCCCGGCTTCTTTGATAGACAGAACACCTGCCCAACCAGGACGTGTGACGTCTATCAAAGAAGCCGGGCTAGGAGGCGGGACTGTGTATGCCGGCGAGCGCCCGGCAATTACAATTAACCACTTAAGCCCGGAGGATTTGGCTGCTAAAGGACCAGGGGTTTTTTTGCGCTTTTTTACTGCGTGACTTTAACGGACAATTGCGCGGTCGTGCGACGATGTACCTAAACGAATTTGACGCCCTTTTTTTCCCACAAACAGAGCTTTCTTTTGGTGGTATTTGATCACCTGTGCGATTTTTTGATCACGCGCTATAAACAAAAAAAGAGCGTAAATTTTGCAAAAATAACAATATTTTTCACATTTTTTTATATGAAATTCCCCAAAAAAAAAAGTAAAAATCAAAATTTTTTAACATTTTTCGGCCAATTTGTTTTATGCTACATATGTTTGGTAAAAAAAATCGCAAAAAGCGTATTTTGATTGGTTTGCGCAAAAGTTATCGCGTTTACTAACAAAGGGAAAGATTTTTGTCATTTTTGGTTTTTTTTTTTTTTAACGCGTAATGGCGGCGATCTGCGATTTTTTTTTTCGGTACTGCGACATTGCGGCGGACAGATCGGACCCTTGACTGACATTTTTGACACTTTTGGGGTTACCAGTGACATTACTGCAGTAATCAGTGCTATACATATGCACTGTTACTGCAAAAATGGCAGGGAAGGGGTTAACTTTATTGGACAGGGAGGGGTTAAGTGTGTCCTAGGGGCGTGATTCTAACTGTGTAGGGACATTCCTATTGGTGTAAAAGCAAAGATCAACCGTTCTACATAGTAGAACGGACAGATCTTCACTTTTACACAGGGAGAACTGACAGGCAGCTTGTTTACACAAGCTGCTCTGTCTTTCTCCCTTCACAGGAGCGATCGCAGTGTGACTGGCGGACATCGAGTCCGCCGGTCACACGCACTGACTTGCCTGTGAACGAGCCGCGGCGGGCGCGCGCCTCGGCGGGCGCGCGCCCGCCCGCGATAGGCTCGCAAGTCAGTGACAGGCGAGTGACGTACCGATACGTCACTCTGCCTGGCCGGGGCTGACCGCCGCAGTATATAGTCGTGCGGCGGTCGGCAACCGGTTAAAGCTGAGCGGGATGATGCACCGCTCCGACATTATCCGGCCAGCAGGACTGATGGAGGGGGTAAGCCGATCATCTCACCCAGAGCCGGTACAAGGGAGGGTGGGATGGATGGATGGATGCCTGCCCTGGGCGTCTATGTCAGGGGAGGTGGAGGGGGCGCTGCCAGGAGTGTTTCTGTGACAGGAGAGAGCGGCATGTGCTCTCTCTCTGTCTTCTCGCTGGGCTTCACACTCCTGTCAGTATAGCAGACATCAGATCGGGACTTCTTCTCCCCTTAAAGAGTCAGAGTGGAGGTGGAGCGGAGGAGAAGACAATTCCTAAAGCTTTGCATGGACAGCTGGCGGGAGAGATGCGGCTGCAGAAGGGGAAGAAGATTGCGGCTCAGGAAGGACACTGAATGTCAGATCCGGACTATACAGAGTTTGTTATCCCCTCTCCTCCGAGTCAAAGTAAGCAATGTGGAAAGGGGGCGGGTAACAAACTCTGTATAGTCCCATCTGACATCCAGTGTCATTCCTGAGACACAATCTTCTTCCCCTTCTGCTTCTGCAGCCGCATCTCTTCCGCCAGCTGTCCGTGCAAAGCAATAGGAATAGGCTTCTCCTCCGCTCCTCCTCCACTCTGACATATGAAGAGGAGGATCACAGAGCGATGTGCCGCGCTGTATCTGAGGTCTGCATGCTGGAGGAAAGGGAGAACTACACTGGGGTACAAATCTTATCCTGTCACCTCCCAAATTCCCATCTCAGCACAATCCCCCCCTCCCTCCTAGCACAACCCCCCCCCCATCTCAGCACAATCCCCCCTCCTAGCACAACCCCCCCATCCCAGCACAATCCCCCCCTCCTAGCACAACCCCCCATCTCAGCACAATCGCCCCCTCCTAGCACAACCCCCCCATCCCAGCACAATCCCCCCCCTCCTAGCACAACCCCCCCATCTCAGCACAATCCCCCCCCTCCTAGCACAACCCCCCATCTCAGCACAATCCCCCCCTCCTAGCACAACCCCCCCATCTCAGCACAGTCCCTCCCCCTCCTAGCACAACCCCCCCATCTCAGCACAATCCCCCCCTCCTAGCACAACCCCCCCATCTCAGCACAGCCCCCCCCTCCTAGCACAACCCCCCATCTCAGCACAATCCCCCCATCTCAGCACAGTCCCCCCCCCCCTCCTAGCACAACCCCCCCATCTCAGCACAGTCCCCCCCCCCTTAGCACAACCCCCCTCCCATATTGATCCCACCTAGAAGTAATCATCTTCTCCCCACCCCTCATGCTACAAATTCTCTTATTCCAACCCCCCCCCCCCCCGGGACAATCCCCCACAAAGTATTTGTACTAGGAGGGGTGGGATCGATATGGGGGGGGGTTGTGCTGGGATGGGGAATTTGAGAGGTGGCAATATAAGATTTCTTCTAGCAGGGGAATTGGGGGGGAGGGTGCTAGGAGGAGTGATTCGTGCTGGGGGGGGGGGTGAGGATTTGTGCCAAGAGTGGGGATTTGGGGATCGTCCTTATAGAGATTATTGGAATGGGGTGGGGGGATGGATTTGTGCCAGAACAGGAAGTCTTGAGGCTGTTAAAAAGGGGTATTTGGGGGGGGGGGTTGTGCCAGTAGGAATAATGAGGGTTTTTTGTGCTAGGGGGAAATTTTTGATGGGGGGAGGATTTGACAGGTAGGATTTGTTCTAGGAGGTGAAATTTGGGGGGGGGTACTAGGAGGGTGATTTGGGGGTTCCAGACCCTTGATGGGCACTGATTAGGCTGCATTGATGGGCACTGAAAACTTTGTTATTAATATTTATTTTTGTAACTTCTGCATTAATGCAAAAACATTTAACAGTGTAATTTTATGAGGGCGTGTTTTGGGGCGGAATTAGGGGCGGGGCAGGGTAGGAGTTGGGTGGGGCAACTGGTGGCGAGTAACCCTTAAGGCCTGGCTAGTAGCTCAGGACTTTAAATTTTGAGCCCTGTTATAGGGTTTCATTGCTAAATTGTTCTGCATAAAATGCTATTTATCTAGTTGCCATGCTGACCTTCCCAGGTATAAGGTCTTCTCTTGATTGCTCACAAAAATACCACTGGCCGGTAACTCTTCTGATCCAACAATTAGCTTCCCTATACAGATTCACATGGAAAAACTCTATTTTGAGTCCATTCAATGTTTTTATTTTAACTGAAGGCCTAATAGTTCAAATAGGTTTTTTCTGATCCTTGAAACATGTTGGATGTCTTTTAGTAAAAACAAATAAAAAATGTGGACTCTTTTATCCTTTGGTCTAGCGCTCCTTTCAGTGTATGTTTTTTTTCTGATAACACACTAGGGTACCCCCTCTAGGGTAGCCTTTTCTGTTGTGAGCAGCCTAACCTAAGCCAGAAGCCAGTAAGCATTCTAAATGTTTTTGCCCCCACACTACTTTGCATGAACTCACATCAAAGTGCCAGTGCCAATTGGTTGCTTTGTTCTTTTCTGTATGCAGCATGTCACTGCAGTAAAATAACAAGCACCAAAGCACCACTTATTTACCGCACAACCCCCCCCCCCCCCCCACCCAGTTTCCATAGCTGCCACTAAATTTAATTTCAATGATTTTTATTGAGTTTTCAGAAAAGGTATAACAGTGCAAAATGAGCCAACTCGGCTCAACCGTACAAATTGAAGGCAGTATAGAACATAGTATACATAAAACATGAAAAATGCATACTGCCAAAAAATATAAGTAATCCAGTTTATTAAAAAAAAAAAGCTGGTTCTACAGAAGCAAGAGGCAGTCATGTTCCAGCAGCTAAAGCTTACAACAAAATAGGCTCCAGTGATGAAGAGGGAGTGAGTGATGAGATGGGAGACCATCTGTAGGTGAATAACTGATTGTTAAAGAGTTCTGGAGAAGAGGTAGAACAGTGAGGTAAGATTTGTATTACAGCTTGTAGAGGAGTGTAGAGGAGGGCCAGCTTGTAGAGAAGTGAAGAGCGCAGCTGTCCAACCTCAATGTGTCTATGTTGCTGGACCATGCTTTAATTGGCAGGATATACATGACCACAGACACAGTCAAGTAAGCATGAACAGTGTTGTACATATGGGTAAATATCCTGTTGGCTGGGAAGGATGTAGAAATGGGGCACACCACTGGAGCTGGTGGTGCTGCCACATGTCCTGTCAGATGGTCTGCACAGTCACCTGCACCTATCCTCCTCACCGGCCAATTCTTTTAACTCCTTCAAACCAACTTCCCCCACCCCCCTTCCTCAAGCATGCCAGAGCAAATTCAACATCCTAGGTGAAATTCTGTCATGCTGTTTTGCAGCTTTTATGCCTGGGGAAAAGGAGCCATACTAGGCGGGTCCAGACCAAAAGATGTCTGACTCCATGCCAACTTTAGCCAGTAAGGGGGGTTGTGTAATGCCACTAGTCTACCTTAGTGACCTTCCTTTATTCTAATAACATGGGGCAGCAGCTCATCACAAAACATATCAGCTTTTAAGAGGTCTGTCATTAAAGAAGTTGTAGCTTGTAAAAAAAAGATCCTGTTTCTATAAGGCAAGTTAAACCGTATAGTGCTTGTGCTGTGTCATTTGTCCCTTTCTATGCTGATCCTGACTGTTCCTGTGCCCCCCTAGGTGTGCTGGCCACAGTACTCATGACTGCTGATCCATGATACCATGGTCAGTTTATGTGCCTCTATCTTCCCGCTGTGTTTATAGACTCACCCTCTTCCCCTCCCTGCCTGTCTGTTACTTCCTAGTGTGTGAGCCAATCTCCAAACCTGCCTCTCCCCTCCTGCCACTATTACACGTGGCAGTATATTTAATTATCACAATTACTGTCAGACTATCTGGAATAACAAGATATACTACACAGTGTATGTGCTTTTAAAAATTCTGCAGCTACATACCTTATTTCACTACCCAAAATTCAGTCACATGACCACCCGGCTGAGGTCAGAGCGAAATCTTAGCCCCTCCCACTATAGTCCTTAGATCGGGGAAGGAGAGCAGAGGGTGATCATGTGACTGCACAACGGTGATGTAAAAAAGGTATTTAGCTGCAGAATTAAAAAAAAAAAAAAAAACACATACACTGTGTAGTATAGCTTATAACAGAGGGACTGGCAGTAATTGTGATCACTGACTTCACAACCACTTTAAGTCAGGAGGGTTTTTGGGCTTTTTAGGTGGATATACCCAACCATGGCAGAAATGAAGCACCAACATCAGCTGACTGTCTCTTCTGTGATACCACCAAATGTTGTGTTGCACTGTAGAGACTGCATCAGCGTCAATGTGTCACCAATGAGTGCCTTGGTACACAGTGTGGCATAAAATGACCAGACACTGGAGGCACAGTAGGACTTGAAGAAACATTTGTCCTTTACCTTTATCCCTGTGATGCAGTGGCAGCAGGAGACTGAGGAAGAATATGAGGTGGATGAGGATCTTTGGGGTGCTAGAGAGGATGAGCAGGAGGAATTATCCAAGTCCCAAACCAATCTAATCCTCATTATATTATTCCTCAGCTGACTGCTGCCACTGCCCGACAGGGATAGTGGTAGATTGCAAACCATGGGTTTTGTATGTAGGTAAGGGGAGATTGTTGAGGACAGTGCTTTTCCCAGCTACACTGAGAATTTTGGGACCTCCTGTGCAGTTATTATGTGGTGAATAGGGACTTTTACACTCAAATCTCTGGGCAAGTACACCAGGACTTGAATCATTATATAAAAGGACCGCTAGTAGTTGGTCATCCTATTAGATATATGAACAAGGCCAAAATGACTGATCTCCTTCCACTGTCCTAGAGGGTGCTCAAAATGTAGCACATTGATGTGGTGCTGTGTAAGAAACTTTTTTTGTCACATTACCTGGTGGTGGAGGGATGTTCTCTGATGACCAATATGCCTTTGATCTTCTGATCCCTAAAAGGAGGAGCAGCAGTGATGGCGGCTGCCTCACCCCATTTTAGAGATTCTCTAAACTACAGCAGGTGGGCCCGGCCATGAGCAGCAATCACTGGCAGCATCATAATGCGATTATTGCTAACTCTGAGAAGTGAAGATCCAATGGACTACTGTGTGTACAATAGTCACAGTCCAGAGCATGCACATGTGCACTGGAACTTCTGGCTTGCCCTGCAACCATTGTGCTGCCTGGCTCTGCAGCGCATCAGGGGGTTTTGGTATGGAGAGGTAAATCTGCCTGTCCCCTTGCATTGTGGACCAGCTCACTTTTATTAAAATGAACCAGTCATGGATTGCCAATGACTTAACCGCTTGCCAACCGCCGCACGACTATTTACTGTGGCGGTCAGCCCCTCACAGGCAAAGCGACGTAGGAGTACGTCGCTAGCCTGTGAGGCTCTATGGAGCGAGCGTACCGATGTCCGCCAGGCACTCGCGATCATCCGTTACACCGGAAGAAAGGCAGACGGCTAATGTAAACAAAGCCGCCTGTCATTCTTCCCTGTGTAAGAATGGAGATCACACGGTTCTACTATGAAGGACCGTTGATCTCTGTTCTTACACTAGTAGCCACAGCCAATCACAGTTAGAAACACGCCCCTAGGGACAGACTTAACCCCTCCCTCTCCAATAAAGTTAACTCCTTCACTGCCAGTGTCATTTTTACAGTAACAGTGCATATGTATAGCACTGATTACTGCAGTAATGTCACTGGTAACCCCAAAAGTGTCAAAAATGTCATTCAAGGGTCCGATCTGTCCGCCGCAATGTCGAAGTCCCGCAAAAAAATCGCAAATCGCCACCATTACTCGTTAAAAAAAAAACCAAAACAAAAATCTTTCCCTTAGTTAGTAAACGCAATAACTTTTGCGCATACCAATCAAAATACGCTTTTTGTGATTTTTTTTTTACCAAACATATGTAGCATAAAATAAATTGGCCTAAAATGTTAAAAAATTTGGATTTTTACATTTTTTTGGGGAATTTCATATAAAAAATTTTGAAAAATATTGTTATTTTTGCAATGTTGACGCTCTTTTTTTGTTTATAGCGCATGATCAAAAAATCGCACAGGTGATAAAATACCACCAAAAGAAAGCTCTGTTTGTGGGAAAAAAAAGGACGTCAAATTTGTTTAGGTACAGCGTCACACGACCGCGCAATTGTCCGTTAAAGTCACGCAGTGCCGAATCGCAAAGAGGGCCCTGGTCAGGAAGGCGGTAAAATCTTCCGGGACTTAAGTGGTTAAAAACTCTTTCTGTTTATGTCACAAACAAAAAATGTGATAGCTGCCACTATTACCATCTCTTGCAATGATGTTCAAAGTTTGTGGCCTATTCCATTGCCTAGGCACTGCTAAAGTGCAACTTAATATTTTTGCAGCTTGGACCCAGCTTCACAGTTTCCAATGTTTTTTTGCAGTGTAAATCCTGTTGTCACATGCACCTGTCCTGCAATGCTGGGCTCCTACTTTGGCACATAGCTGCTAGTGTTTCCGAATTTCACCAGGAGCACTAGGACCACAGCCAATCAGGAAACATCACTCTTGGCATGTCAAATAAGAGACAATGCTCCTGATTTGCTCCACCTTTTAATGCAAAGTTTCTTGTGGCTTGGTGTTCAAGCAACACACCACAACACTACTGCAGAGTCGCCTCCTGTTACTGTACTTACCTATAACCCTGTGCCTCCTTTGTTCTCCATGCCTGCCTCCAATCTCTGGGCACTAATGCATCCATTGCACCCAGTGACTCCAAGTGTGCTTCCAGTCCATGTCTGGTTTATGTGTCATCTAGCAACTCTAGTTTGCCCACTGACTCAAAGTGTGCTCTCAGTCTACATGTCATTTAGGGACTCCAGTGTGGCTTGTGACCAAGTGTGCACCCCTGTGTCTCCAAATGTGCTTCCATGTGCCTCTATGACACTTGTGTTTTAGTGCACCTGTGTCTTCGTGCAAACTGACAGCTCAACTTTTCTCAAACACCTAATGCCAAGGAAGCCATCAATTCCAGGTGATCTGACATCTATATGCCATTTTGACTCATCTGAATCAACTATGGGTGACTTTCATTCCAGCTGACAAACCTTTGGCCCCAGCACAGCTTTCTCCAGCACAGCTGTTATTTACACCTGTGACCTCCATGCTTAACTTGCTGTCTCCTCTGCACTTCTGTGGAGATCCCTAGAGTTAACTCCAAATCATAAATCAGTGTAATATTCATTTTGAGTTACAGCCTATAATGTGGCCTAGGCAATAGCCTTCACCTGGGCATCCCCATTCTGGGGGAAAAAAACAACCCAGTGAACAACAAAATTGTGCCCTTCTGGCTCTCTTTTGAAGAAGCTTCAAGGAGCTGTCTGGAGCCTCCTTTTTTGGCAAGCATCCTCCTAAACTTCTAACATACACGTGAAGAGCAGCACTCAACCATGCAGACTGTCAGAACTGGATAACCGGAGCTCAGGCTGGAGGAGCATCACAACCCACAAGTCTGTCCAACAAAAAGGAGCCAGCTACCCTGTATCATCAAAAAAAGTGATATACTTTACTAGCTACATAATAAAATCCAATGGAAGGACAGCCTGCTCTTCCATTGGATTTTATTATGTATTCAATAAAGTATTCTTCTTGTTGGACCTCCTATGCCTCTGTCAAGGTTTGCTTTTAGTAAGACAGTATGTAATTCAGTTCCAAACGCTTGTGGCAGAGTCTGCTTGGGATAATGAGGTCCTCGCTGCTAGCTTCTGGCAGTGTGTGCCCAAGTGAATTAAAGGCAAACTGTCCCTACTACTTTTGATAACTTAATCTTAATACCTTTGCAAATATATGTTTGCTTCAAAGAACACTTTCAAGAATAGTCTCACCTGCACTAGAAATAATGGAGGAAATATGCACTCAGATAGCAGCAGTCTGAGCATGTATTGCTAGTGCCAAATCCAGAATTAACTTGAATAGGGAAGGATTGGGAGACAAGGATTTTTTGGCAGGAAAAGTTTCTAAAATTAATTTTTATTGATAAGTTCATATAAAAACCAGAAATATAATAATTTGTAATGCTGTAAAAAAGAAAATGGTGGTGGTTCCCCATCCGGGGAGGGATCTGTGGATATTCATTTTGGAATATATGGATGTACCCAGTCTATGAGGCTACAGTTTGGATTTAAGCCACAATAACTATATGTACTTGGGATTATTGACGCCAACCAGGTTTTCATTAACCCTTGGTTGTCACTACTCCAATGGTTTACATCTTCTACTAATTATATGCTCCATCCACTCCTTCTGAAATCCACGATACCCTCCTCGTTAACTACAAGTGACACGGTGCACATTTTTCTTTTTTACAGCATTATACAGAATATCCTATTAGAACGCTCCAGATGAAGCCGTAAAAGGCGAAACATGTCGAGCAATGTGAATGTTTATACAGTGAATAATTGAATACAACATCAATTGATCTGGTTGGACAGCAGTCTCATCCTCTGTCACCCTTCGTCAAAACATAACTGAAGTGTATATTTTGTATATTTTTTTAAATAAATCAGGATGGGGATACTAGGGGGGTGCAGGGAATAGGTCAGTGTCAGGCAGAGACAGACGGTCTGTGAGTAAATAGTTAGCCAGCACAGCCCAAGCTGGGTAACACCATAACCAGGAGCTACACTGTAGAGAGGGTTTGCACTGACCAGGCCCTCACCTAAGTGGTAGGTTTGAATCTGTGCAGAGGCAGACTAAAGATGTTTATGGACAAAACATTTCCAGGAGGCTAAGAATAATGTTATGTGTCGATGTGATGCTGAAACCCCCTGTGCGGAAACCCTGTTTTTGTTGATGAATAAAAGTGGGCAGGAAGCCCTAAAATTGTAAGCTGAAATATGAGCTTCAATAATGCAAGCCAGGGTAAACACTTGTATGTGTTAAAAGTAATATTTATTTCCAGTCACTTAAAGATCAATAAAAAAAAGTATGATGCACATGATATAAGACACATCTATCAAAAGGGTGGCAACATTGCACCTTCCTTATTTCTCATCCCAACAATAATTTACCCTTTATTCAATAACACAAGCCCAACAGTTAAAATTCCCATCATATTCTTCTGTTTAGGTCTAATCCTGGTGGCCCTCCAACACCATAGGTAGGGGACTGTTACATATGATACACATAATGATTAAATGTTTTAAAATATAAGTAATAGTGCATACCATACACAACCACCTTAAATATTAAACAGAAATTGTGAAAAGGAGAGGCCAAAGGATCAAATGTCTCCAGTGCCATTCTAGAACACCTACCCAAGCTACAGTATACAGCCCAACGTTTTCATTAGCTGAAAGACCAACACAACCACTAGATGTCATTCTCCTAAAGTAAGCAATATTGTACATACTACTAAATGAAAGAGTGAAAACCTATATAAACAAAATACAAAAAATAGAATTTTTTAGAAAATGTCCAAATTCCTAACTTGGTCATGAAGAAAATATGTCTCTAAGATATATAATGGAAACATCCAAAATCAAATCTCCAAATTTAGTGTCCCTTATAAAAAGAGCCTTATAAGCTGCTTAGTGAGGCTAGGGCAGTGTCCCTACATACACAGGAAGTTACAATAAAGCATAAACATTTACTCAAACAATATTCCCCATATTAAGCCCCTTCCCCAATGGTATAGTCAGAATATTATTAAAGATGATGCTCAGGTTTGGTTATGTTTACAGAGTTACGATGGTCAAGCTTGAACCAATGTACCTATGCATATGCCATACTTGATTGATCCTTCTGGTAGCTGGAAATTAATGTAGTAGGCACCACTGCTAAAGTGATTGCTACTAGTTTCCATGTCCTGTGCTAAGTGGCTTCCCTGTTGCATTGTGAACACAGGAGGTTACCTGTCCAGCAAGGGCACTATTAGAGAATGCTTTGCATTTTTTCAATGAGTGCAAAGCATTCTCAGATAGGATGAGGTGGAGAGTTGGATCAGTAATGTCATCATCTCCATCTCATCCAATCTGAGAACACTTTGAACATTCATTAAAAATATGAAAACATTATCTGAATGGTGCTCATGACAAATGAGCACCCCCTTGAGTTCAAAAAAGCAGCAGGGCAGCCACGGGGCCTGGCAGCTAATGGAGATCATTGTAGTAGCAGTGCCTACTACAGTGGTTTCCAGTTTTTATGGGGATAACAGCGTTATGGTTTATACATAGTTACCTTGCTCCAAGCTTGACCAATGTAATTAGGTGAAAAATACCCATACCTGTAATTCAGCTTTGCAGGGCAGATGTCTATCTTTCTACATATGGACCAGGTGTCCAAACATGAAAAGTTTGATTGGAGGAATGATTCCCTACCTTCTTAAATACCCCTGCCGAGTGCAAGCAATACACACTTGAAGGGACGAGCCACGCTGTGTGTGTCAATAGATGCACATAGCCCAGCTTGGAAGTAAGCCTGCAGGTGTGCCACCATAAGAAGCAGCTTTCGATGGTGGCACACCATTAAGAAGAGGAGTTAAGAGTGTTTGCAGGGAACCCCAGAAGAGGAGGTTATGAGCTGCTCTGTGCAAAAGCATTGTACAGAGCAGGTAAATATAATATATTTACCTATATATATATATATATATATATATATATATATATATATATATTTATTTGTTATTAAAATAAATAAATAAAAAGATCCCTTACAACTGCTTTAAGTCATTTCTCATCTTTAGATGTTTGAATATCTTTTAGTAGTAGGTAAAAAAAAAAGGCAAACTATAGTTACAAAATATAATGCAATTTTTTGGTTTGAGCTGAGAATTTTTTCATGCAAATAAATGTATATCTCTTTATTTATTGCTCAGATTTATTCTCTGATTTCTTAATATTTCTGAAAAGATTTGTAACATTATTTTTCTTTATTCTTCCACAAAAAGGAATACACAATTGATGTATTTTTTCGACAAGGCTGGAGAGATGAAAGACTCAAATTCAAGGGCCCCATGACAGTCCTCCGTCTTAATAATTTAATGGCAAGCAAGATATGGACACCAGATACCTTTTTTCACAATGGAAAGAAGTCAGTGGCCCATAACATGACCATGCCAAACAAACTCTTACGGATAACAGAAGATGGGACTCTGCTTTATACAATGAGGTAAAAGTGTCTATATGCAAACTATATGCTGAAATGTTATTTATTTTGATGTAATACCTGATTTATAGAAGCTTGAAAATATTGTGTCACCATATGAAAAACATAATTTTGTAACAAAAGAAGACTGCAAAGACAGAATACATTAATACTAATAAGGCATCAAAAAGTGTCAGAGGTAAGGCATGCTTTATTTCAACAGTCCATCCTTCACTGTATTCCATACAGTATTTATTGTCTGTATATACAATATGTTATAACAAATAACAAATAGGCATGTTTTTTTTTGTTTTGTTTTTTTATAATTGCATCTATATTTAGTTTTATCTGCAAATTAGATTCACTATCTATCTATCTATCTATCTATCTATCTATCTATCTATCTATCTATCTATCTATCTATCTATCTATCTATCTATCTATCTATCTATCTATCTATCTATCTATCTATCTATCTATCTATCTATCTATCTATCTATCTATCTATCTATCTATCTATCTATCTATCTATCTATCTATCTATCTATCTATCTATCTATCTATCTATCTATCTATCTATCTATCTATCTATCTATCTATCTATCTATCTATCTATCTATCTATCTATCTATCTATCTATCTATCTATCTATCTATCTATCTATCTATCTATCTATCTATCTATCTATCTATCTATCATCCATCTGCCTTAGTAAATGTGTTGCATGGAGAGAATAATGTATGCTTGTCCATAATGGAGCAAAGCTAAACTGATCTGTGCCCTGGTGCTTAACGGGAATCTGTATGTAAATGTATTGTACAGGAGAAAGAGATCTTATGAAATTATTTTATTGGTGTGCGTAATTTTTAAAAATAAACTTTGTTTCTGTGCAAACTTTGTAATTATATATCTACAGAGCTAGTCATATTTGCTGTGAAGACATTTCTTCTTGCAGTAAAGTTTACAGATTTGTGTCCTGTTTTGCAAAAAATAGTGCTTATGCATAGTTTCACCTATAGCAGCTGCCTTTTCCTCAGGGATAGTATGTTTTCAGGTACTTGGCTGCCCCCAGGACTTAGGGCACAGTGCTATACTTTCAGAACTGGGATTTACTCCAGAAACCCAGAAAGGAGAGTTCACGTACCATGCCAGATGGTTTCAAGATGGTAAAATTCAAGGTGGATGCTGTGTCCAGGAGTAGCCAAGGCTGGTGACTGGTGGGTTAGCAGTGGTCTGAGCTCACATCATATAGTCACAAAGTATGTTATTAAGGTAAAGAGGTCAGGGCAGACAGCAATCAGAAGAGTATCCATATGCAGGCAAGGGTCAGGGCAGTATCACTATCTAGGAGTATCCAAGCAAGCCTAAATAACAGAGTGTCTATATCCAGACAAGGGCCAGGGAAAGCAGAAATCACAAGAGTAATCCATTTTCAGATGGGGGGTCAGTAAAATAAGCAAGCCGGAGTCGAGGCAAAGCAAGGCACAAGGTACAGGGGCCAGGCAGCAAATGTTATCACAAGAGCCAGAGCCCAGGGCTTATGATGTTTAATAAGGGCACCACAGTCCCACCAGACAAACAGGGCAGAGGAGGTGGAAAAGGCAGCACTGATTTGCTGCTTAGAAATGCTGACAGATTGGAGGTGCTCTGCACATTAAATCCAGGAATGGAAAGACTGCAATGGGCACAGAAGTAGCTTCAGAAACCATAGGAGCCCACCTACAGCTCCTGCACAGTGATGTGCCTTAATTAAGGATCCTTTTATGTCACAACATGTCTACAAAATATTGAAGGAACAAGCGCTCTAGGTATAGGCTAGATGGAATGGTAGCTGCATACTAAATATGACCAATGCATAGCTCTAATATGGATGATGGGAGAAGGAACAGACCAATGGACTGTATAAAATACAGTAAATAGAACAAAAAAGTCCAAAAGAAAGTCCAAAGAAAGTTGCTGCTGTAAGGGCTAGCTCCGAAAAACACAGTGAAGTCAGTGCTGTAGGTTTCTTTTATATTTGTCCTTTTCTTTTATGTCTACAAAACTGTGTCTGTCTCATTAGATATCAGGCTGATGCTCATACAGATGTTTAGTACTGATATAATTGGCACAGCTAGGAGTCCATGTGATCATGGCACTGAACACCTGGGGTTACTAACTCCTTTGGTTGGTACTGGATATACCCCAATTTGGTTCTTTGGCTTCTGCTAATATGTTTAAGCATTTTGGGAGTGTCATATGCAACCTTGAATTTTACAACTTTGTTTTGTGAACACAGTAATTTAGGTCAAATGACAAGTTGTTTCACGATTACCATAAAGATAATTTTGTGAATACCTAGTAATGCTAACTTTTTCTAAAAAATCTCAAATGCCAAATTTCAAATGAATACTTCATTTTCTAAATAAAACCTCCCATTTTTATTACATATCCTATGGTAGATCATCACTAGGTCCCTATGATCCTCTATGCAATGCAGGCAGATCATTGCTAGTGCTAGCAGGGTGCAATACAAAGCTTTGTGAAAACATCACAGCACTTGCCTCAGTACTCCTTAAGGCATTTTGATTTGGCTAACTCCTCCGAGGAGCAAGTTCACTCCTTGGGAGGAGTACTGAGGCAGGTACTCTGATGTTTTCACAAAGCTATGTAATGCACTCTGCCAGCAGCTCTCACCAGAAATATTCTTGCTGGAAGACATCCACCTTCCTGTCATCCTTTCCTCCCAAGCCTTACAGTTCCTGTCTTTCCCCTTGAAGGCCCAGCATCACATCATCACTTGTAAACATTATCTAAAGCAACCTTCATGTAAACGCAGTCTGCCTAGGAATACCTACCTTCTAGACTGATATGCACCCATCAAGGCATTTTGATTTGGCTAACTCCTCCCAAGAGCAAGTCCACACCCTGGGAGGAGTACTGAGGCAGTCTAGAAGTGTAGGTATTCCTAGGCAGACTGCATTTGCATGAAGGTTGCTTTAAGTAATGCTCACAAGTGATGATGTGATGCTGAGCCTTTAACCACTTAAGCCCCGGAAGATTTTACCCCCTTCCTGACCAGGGCCTATTTTGCGATTCGGCACTGCGTGACTTTAACGTACAATTGCGCGGTCGTGCGACGCTGTCCCCAAATGAAATTGATGTCCTTTTTTCCCACAAACCAAGCTTTTTTTTGGTGGTATTTGATCACCTGTACGATTTTTTGATCATGCGCTATAAACAAAAAAAGAGCGTAAATTTTGCAAAAATAACAATATTTTTCAAATTTTTTATATGAAATTCCCCCCCAAAAAAATGAAAAAAATCAAAATTTTTTAAAATTTTCGGCCAATTTGTTTTATGCTACATATGTTTGGTAAAAAAAATAGCAAAAAGCGTATTTTGATTGGTTTGCGCAAAAGTTATCGCTTTTACTAACAAAGGGAAATATTTTTGTAATTTTTGTTGTTTTTTTTTAACGCGTAATGGCGGCGATCTGCAATTTTTTTTGCAGTACTGCGACATTGCGGCTGACAGATTGGACCCTTGACTGACATTTTTGACACTTTTGGGGTTACCAGTGACATTTCTACAGTAATCAGTGCTATACATATGCACTGTTACTGTAAAATTACACTGGCAGTGTAGGGGTTAACTTTTTTGAGAGGGAGGGGCTATGTGTGTCCCTAGGGGCGTGATTCTAACTGTGATTGGCTGTGGCTTGAGGTGTAGGAACAGTGATCAACGGTCCTACATAGTAGAACCGTATGATCACTATTTCTACACAGGGGAGAATGACAGGCGGCTTGTTTACATCAGCCGCCTGCCTTTCTCCCTCTGCACCGACGATCGCCGAGTGACTGGCGGACATCGGGACTGCCGGTCACACACGCGGGGGGGTCCGTGACCACGCGGGAGCGCGCCTCCGGGGGCGCGCGCGCGCTCCCTAGACCCTCACAGGCAAGCGACGTAGTACTACGTCGCTCTACCTGTGAGGGGCTGACTGCCGACGTAAATAGTCGTGCGGCAGTCGGCAAGTGGTTAAGGGGAAGGACAGGGACAGTCAGGCTTGGGAAGAAAAGGATGAGAGGATGGCGAATGTCTTCCAGCAAGAAAATGAGGCTGACTCTATCTGATTTTTTGAAGCTTCTAATGTACACTGTGAGAAGCTCATAGTGTGTAGTTAAATCAGAGTAGGCAATTTCATACAGGAGAGGAGCCTGTACCACTGTGCATGACTCTACCAAGGCTGGAGTTCAGCTTTAAAGTGTAACTAATGGTAGACCTTTTTTGTTATTTTGGATAGAGTAAACAAGGGTTATAACGCCCATCATTTTTTATGGTATCTGTATCCCATTGTGGAGATTTCCCTTCACTTTCTGTCCATATCCAAACAGGAAGTCAGAGGAAATCCCTTCAAAATGAGGAAATGCCAGTGTGTCTCCAGGACCTTCAGAACTAATGTCCCTATTGGAAGATTTCCCTCTATAAATGTCAACCCAAAATTCAGGATTTTTAATTACTTTTACTTGAAATGACAACAGTAAACAGGACAGATAGAGAGAATGAAACTCCCTAAGGCCTGGTTCACACCTATGCAGTTTGCAATTTGCATATTCCAGTTTTTCAATATACACTTTTGATCCATTGAAGTGTATGGAACCAAAAACCAGAAAAAAGTCCTGTCCCTTTCTATAAAATGCACAGGTGTGAACATGACCCATACGAAACCATATTAAATGGACTGTAGTGTGTTTCTGCAAAACTCAATACACGCTAAAAAATGCATAGGTGGGAACCAGGCCTAACAAGGGCACAAACAACAATGAAAACTGACAGGTGTTCTAATGCCTCATCACTCTATCCAAAAGTCAAAAGAAAAAGTTATTTACAACTTAGTTACACTGTAATATCAGAGCTGCAATGGCAAGTATGATCTGGCCCCCAGTCTGTGATGCTGTTACCCTCCAGCCAAAAGGCAAGCCTACATTTTCCAAAGAGATATATTATCTTTAAACAACTTCTGGACCGGAAGGATTTTTCCCCTTAATGACCAGGCCATTTTTTGCGGTACGGCACTGTGTTACTTTAACTGACGATTGATCGCTTGTGCGATGCTGTACCCAAATAAAATTAATGTCTTTTTCTTCCTTAAATAGAGCTTTCTTTTGGTGGTATTTGATCACCTCTGCGATTTTTATTTTTTGCACTATAAACCAAAAAAGACAGACAATTCTGAAAAAAATATATATATCATTTTAGGCCAATATGTATTCTGTTACATATTTGTGGTAAAAAAAATCCAATAAGTGTATATTGATTAGTTTGAGCAAAAATGATTGTGTCTACAAACTATGGGAAAGATTTATATAATTTTTATTTATTTATTTATTTTTTTACTAGTAATGGCGGTGATCAGCGATTTTTAGTGGGAATGCGACATTGCCACGGACAGATCGGACACCTAACTGACATTTTTGACACTTTTGGGGGGACCAGTGACATTACTACAGCAATCAGTACTAAAAATATTCACTGTTACTGTACTAATGACACTAGCAGGAAAGGGGTTAACACCAGGGGCGATCAAAGGGTTAAATGTGTCCCTAGGGGGTGCTTTCTAACTGTGGGGAGTGGGCTTGCTGCATGAACACAGAGACCTGTGTTCCTAAATAAGAAGAACACAGGATTCCTATGTTCATAACTCACAGAACAGTGGTCTGCCGTATTTACCATGGCAGACCGCCATTCTGTCTCCACAGGGAGCGTTTGTGGATGCCCAGCGGACATCGCGGCCACCCAACCCACTAATTGGCTCCCCCTGTAGCCAATCGGCACAAGCGTGCATCTCTGACAGCACACGCGTACCCTCAATAGCGGTCCCACCAAGCGTCATACAGGTATGTCGTTTTGCGGGACAGAGCCAACCTGCCGCGGTAAAACTACGGCGGCTGGTGGGCAAGTGGTTAAATGCACTTGCATGCAACCTGTTTTTCCACTGGAATAGAAAAGTTCATGCAATTACCATATAAACTGTCAATTGTGGCTAGATGATCTATGAGGAGCCCCTGTTATAATTATGCCAATTACATCATGCGGCAATATATCACTAAACTATTTCCCATGATTACAAACATGCAAGACATGGATACTGTGGTAGGGATCCCAGTTGGTTGTTGGTTTGCTGGCAGCAATTAACCCATTGAGCTGAAGCTATTAATCAAGATTTTCTGGAAAGCTGTCTTTGCCTAAAGGATTTGGCAGTCTACAGTATAGTGTGTTCTCATAAGCAGGTATATTTGACCTTGAAAATAGGCCATATTTTAAAGGACATGTTATATGACTTATGTTTCTTTTTTTTTTTTTAATAGGAGTAATTTGCATGATTAAAATAATCAGAGAATAAGGTTTTTGACTTATTTAGTAATCAACAAGGCCTAGACACTCAACTACGGATTTCCATGTGAACAACTGGCCTTTTTTTTTTTGAAAAGTAGTGTGTAATCAAGCTCAGCCCTGATTGAAAGCTTAGCTAGGTTTCTACATTTTTCTTCATAGGCTTTGGATTTTAAAAAAAGCAATATATAATATGTTTTTTTTTTTTTGTTGAAAAAAAATAAATAAATTGCTAGATGGAACTGTAAGATTCATAATGGTCAAATGGTAGTTTGATCATGCAGCAGAAGCAGGAATCTATCAACAACCACAAACCTAATTTTCAAAGAATATCTGTGGACACAGCAAATTTGATGTAGCAGTGGACATCACACATCTGCATATGCTGTGATAGAAATAAATGCATAACGTATGGAAATGGCTTTTTACTTTTAGCCCAGGTAATCCTCTGTACAATAAAACCTAGACTGAGATAAAGGGGCAATTAGTAGCTTGATAGTGAGAGTGAGGGTCAGTACTGAATGTACATGTGAGGACAAGGAATATTCTAAGAGGAAGAGAGAAGAGAGTGAGCAGAGGGATAAACTCATCAATTTTGCTGCTGTTTCTTTACTGCCCAATCATAGGCTGGGAAGTAGGAGGTGAGCTAGTAAAATTATTTAACTGGAGTCAGGTCACCAGCTAGGTTCCACTGATAAAGCCAGGGCCATCTTTAATATCGATTTGACCCTGGGCAAACATGTTCTTGCCCCCCCCCCCCCAATCCACTTCTCAACTATTTACAGGCAGTGTGGGCTCAAGGGGCAGCTAAAACAATGACTGGGCCCTGGGCAGCTGCCCCTTTTGTCCTGCCTTAAAAACCGCCCTGGATAAAGCTATGTAAATCTCAGGACTGAGTGGATTGATATGCAAATGATTTGACCTGTAACTTCCTATGCTGTAAATTTTACCTGGAATTCTACTATGAATTTCCACATTTGATTTAGATGCATCAGGTGAAGAAGAGCAGATCCAAATAGGTGCATATGTATTGCGGTATTTACATTTTTTTACTTTGAGAATATGTATGTAACAGTAGCAAGAAAGATACATTTGGTGTTGGAAATGGGAGGTCCTAATACTACTTTGTAAAAGTGCTATTGTTTTAAACTGATATTTCCCTAATGAAAATCTCTTTTTATCTATAGGTGTAAGTTTATTACATTGTCCATGACTGCATCAAAAAAAAAAAATAATCATCAATTTTATTTTAATACTCATAATGTTTTAGACTGACTGTGCGAGCAGAATGTCCAATGCATTTAGAAGATTTCCCAATGGATGCTCATGCCTGCCCCCTAAAGTTTGGAAGCTGTAAGTATTTTTGTCAGATAGTAAATGCCTAAGTACATCATCAGTGATGAATGAAAAAGGAGAATTGCATATTTATAAGCTTTGTGATTGCCCTGAAAATTTGCACTCAGATTTGTCTGATGTGGAAGGAATCACATGACTCAGGTAGCCAACCAATCATGATTCATAAATTGTTGATTACCTGAAGTCAACATACTGTACATACTATATGTATACTTACAGTAAGGTAAATAAAAATCTTTATTATCAACAATACTTTATTTTAATAACACATTAAAAAAAAAAAACAACAATTAAAAAAATGGAAATCATGTAAATGTATCCCTTTTCATGCTGGGATCAGTACAGATTCTGCTCTACTTCCAGTACCTTCGAGATTTAAGCACCTCAGGTCTTATAGACCAAGGGTCTCCAAACTTTGGCCTTCCAGCTGTTCAGGAACTACAATTTCCATCATGCCTAGTCATGTCTGTGAATGTCAGAGTTTTACAATGCCTCATGGGATGTGTAGTTCCACATCAACTGGAGGGCCATAGTTTGAGGATCCCTGTTATAGACCCTAGTGCTGGGGTTGTGCCTCCGTCTCCTTCTCCTCTTGGCCATTCACAAAATGAAACCTCCCCAGATCTGTGTTTTGTTAATGAGCTGTAGGGTAGGGGTGAGGAGACACAACCACAGCTCTGGTGTCTCTAAAAGTCCTAAAAGACCATGAACGCTTACTTCCAAGTGGCCCACAAACAGGCAGATTTGGCAGATGTAGAAGGTAGCCTACATAATGGGAGGTTGCTTCTCAAGCAAAGCAAGGTTTTTATACTTAAAGTTGGGCTTTGAAGGATTTTTAAAAGAAGAAAAAAATGTAATATATTGCAGCTTACCATCTTTAGATGCTGTGGCTGCAATTATTTCTTATCTAATGCCTCGTACCCACGTACCGATTGTCGGCCGACCGATCGGCCGTCTTTTGTCCAGTGTTGTTGTGTTGGTTGAAATGTGCTCTAGACTGCACACAAATTTTGTCGGCCAACAACAACCAACTGCAGAAGTGATGTCATGTTTTGGTCTACTTTTCGTGTGTTTTTTCTTTCTTCTTTCTTCGTTCTGGTGACGGCCAACAAAAATTTTATAGCATACACACCAGATTTTGTTCGGCCGAAAAGTTGCACTCGGTTGTCGGAATCATACTAACAAGCCGATAATCGGCCGATCGGGTGGCGACTGAAAATTCACGGCCAACAATAGGTACGTGTGTACGGGGCTTTAGAATAAAAATGTTGGCTGCAGCTACAGAAAAAATATTTTTGTTCCTGATATAAATCCTCGTCACTTCTTTTTGAGTTAAACTGAAATCTTAGACAACCTTATTAGACATCTTAGCTATCTTCTGTCAACTACAAAATTAGTCCTACCTACCTGTAATGAAAATGAGCAAAAGTAAAAGTGTTTGTGTGTAGTGCAAATCCAGAGAACAGCTTAGTGTGACAACACTGATCTCCCATAGATACAGTACAGTGAGTGTGCGTTGTCACCTCAGGGCAGTAAGTGTGTTACTGGTAGGATCACCAGGAGAAAATAAAGAGGAAAAACTAGTGTGATCAATACAAAGGACTGGTAAACTACATTTTTGGTCATGAGTTTAGATATGCTTTATTAGGTTTAAAAAATGACAAACACAGGCATCTACATGTACACGCACATAAAGGTGCTCACATATAAAGACACATAGGGAGTAAAAAAAAGTCTTAGTCCAGCGAAAATCACTTCAACCATTTCAATACTGGGCACTTTCACCCTCTTCCTTCCTAGGCCAATGTTTAAAGTTTTAGTGCTGTCGCACTTTGAATGACAATTGCACAGGCATGCAACACTGGACCAACATGACATTTGTATCATTTTTTTTCACAAAAATACAGCTTTATTTTGGTGGTATTTAAAGGCTAAGTTCACTTTTTTTTCTAAAATTCAGCTCCCCTATGTACCAATATACCATTAACGTACCTTAGTTGTAGAAAAATACAAGCTTTCTTTGATTTTGAGAGCAAGGCCTTACCTTAGCTCAAGCTTCAGAGGCTCCCTGGTAAAGATTTGAAACAGAGAAATTAGTAAGACACAGAACAGAGTTTACTAGCTGACCTCGTTAGCACACACCCTTCACCCCTGGCATTTCTCCATGCGTGCATCTGCCTGCCTTCCCCAGCGCCTCTTTGGACAGTCTCTAAACTCCATGGGGCCACATGTAGTCCACTGGACACCCCTGATATAGTGAAAGGGCCTACCTGATTGGATACAGAGATATTGGATAGATGGTGTGTCCTCCTTTTTTATAGTTTTGGTAAATCTAAAGGAGATTGCACTGAAATTGTACAATCAGATTGTCACATTTATACACCTAATAATTACCTAGTTGCGCTTTTAGTGTCATTATTGTTAATGGCACATTAAACACAGCAGCAAACAAACATTTTGCCACAGGAAAAAAACAGGTGACAAAAGCAGTAAAAAAATATGCAATTCGCTCCTTGCCAAAATGTCCCATGAGCAACTTTGCCACGTGAAGTGCAGCCCATTGAAATCAACAGGCTGCCCTATGTGTGTCACTGAAAAAATGTGCCAAAAAACATGTGCTCCCACTCACCTAGGTGTGAGTGGGGCCTGAAAGTAAAATTGGTGCATTTACACAGGAACAAACGAGGCTCCAATCCATTCACATCTGTGTGTTTTCAAACGCATGACAAACCACACAGAAAATGCGTGCTTTGCCATATGTTAAAAAAACACTGCAAATGTGCATTGTGCTTGTGTTGTCAATACATGTCAAAGGAACCCTAAGTGCGATAAATGCACCAAAAACTGCGGCAACTCCACATGCTCTACACCAAAAAAAAGTTCTGGAGCTTCTCTGGGGAAATTGTACTTTCAAGTGAATGGGCTGCCCTATGCGTGACAAGTAAAAATGCTCCAAAACACCCAAAACAAACACATGCGGGCAGGGCTGCTGTTAGAAATAGCGGGGGCCACGTACAGACTACCTGGCAGGGCCCCCCCAAGAAAATATTAAATATATATTTAGCTAAAATTACCACAAAATCACTATTATCAGACACAAATATAACATAACTCGCATAATTCCTGCTAAATCTAAAAAAAAAACGATGTTAAATAAAAAAGAAGATGAGATGAGAAAAATATACAGGCTGGGCAGTTGGAGCTCAGTGATCAGAGAGACGGAGAAAGAGAAACAAAGTTACAATTTACAAATAAACTCCTGAGCAGAGATAAGTGCTGGGAGGGGGGCCCACACAGGGAGGGGGATTAATGAGGGACAACTGTCTCTTTCTCAACAGATACAAGCTGATAGCAGGTAGAGGAACAGATCAGATTCAGGTGCTGGTACTAATCCCCCTCTCTGTGTGGGCCCCCCTGAGTGCTCAGGCCCCCTAAAAGAGGGCTGGTGGTCCCCCCCTATCAGCGGCCCAGCATGCGGGAAACGCATGTGCATTGCTTGGTGATGTGAACGGGGCGTGACAACTGAGTGTCTCAGTCTTCCCCTCCTATGTACTTGTATAAAGATGGCCAATTGCAATCAGATGCAATCTGATTGTACAATCGATGTACAATTTTCTTTAGATTTAATAGAACTATAGAATAGGAGGATATGCCTGAACAATCCATTCAATTTGTATCAAATCAGACAGGCCCTTGTACTACATAGCTGATGGGAGATCTAAAGTAGATTGTACAATCCATTAATATAGAAAGTTGTAATGAGGAAGGTGTGGTTCAGAGTGGTGAACATACCCTATCACACGCAACAAGGAAGTCAAGGCTTCTGGAAAATGGCCTGCAGGAAGTGAATGCTGAGAGAATCTACAGGAAGTGATGGAATCTGAAAATCCTTATAAAAATTCAAATAAACTGACAAGATTTTAAACCTCCCATGAATAAGGTAAGTGGGGGCAAAGCACATTGGGCTAGCTGGACCAGAAATGGCATAGGAAAACGCTTCTATTTATTATGAAAAGTAAAATTCTGCCCAAAAAGATGAACTTATTCTTTAATCACCACTGTTTTTTTTTTGACAAATAAACTAAAAAAGACCAAACATTTTGGAAAACAAAGCGTTTCTTTTCATATCTGATCAAATATTTTGCAAATAAATAATCTTTCTTCATTAATTTATTTATTTCAGGTACTTATATAGTGCTGTCAATTTACACAGCGCTTTTACATATACATTGTGCATTCACATCAGTCCCTGCCCTCAAGGAGCTTACAATCTAAGGTCCCTAACTCACATACATACACATTATTGTAGGCCAAACTGTATTCTGATACATTACTTTGGGGAAAATAACCCAAATTAGTGTGTATTATTAAGGCCCCTTTCACACTTGTGCGTCGTAAAAGTAGTGTGATTTTACAGCGATTTTGATGCGATTTTGACTGGACTTGAAGCAATGCCTATGTCTTTGGCCCTCAAAACGCATTAAAATCATCCCAAAGTAGTGCAGGGACTACTTTGAAGTTGTTGCGACTTGAAATCATACAGATATGAACGGTACTCATTGGAAATCATGGAGTGCGACTTGTCATGCGACTTTGCAGTCCCAAATCGCAGGACAAGTTGCACAAGTGTGAAAGGGGCCTTAGTCTGTAGGAAAGTTATACAGTCCACAAACTATGGTATATATATATATATATATATATATATATATACAGTATATTTGAAAATTGATCGATCCTGATGCACTAACAGCCTGACAGAATATTAAATCAAAGCAAAATGATTATTTACTTAAATTGCACAATAATTTCACATGAAATAAAACCAGTGCATGGGGTCAGTACAGCTTTTTGATGGACAGTTAAGAAGAGATCCTGGCATGCCAGGGATTACTAAAGGTGTCTCTTATAATTATTATTGCTACTCAATCTGCAATAAAATATTCCTTACTAGAAGAATGAATCAACCCTTTTCTAGTAGCTGGTTCTGTGGAGGCAACAGATCGATAAAACATTTACTGATTATAATATTTTTTTTTCTGTTTGAACACAGATGCTTACACAAGGGCTGAAGTCGTGTATTCCTGGACCCGAGAACCAGCACAGTCTGTTGTCGTTGCTGAAGATGGCTCTCGGTTAAATCAATACGATCTACTGGGTCAAACGGTGGCATCTGGAATTGTTCAATCTAGCACAGGTTTGTGAATATTTGTGCTTTGCCTTCACATATTGTATGCTTTACATCCTATTAACTTCCCTTGTCTCAAGCAATAGAAGCTGACTTCAGCAGCAGATGAGTTGCTATGGCAACAGGAGAAAATCTAATGATCAATTATTGTCCAATACTATCATTTTCAGGCTTAGTTAATCCTGGTAATGATGCCCTTTTCAACATCTGAAGCAAAACGAAAAGGGCAGATTATAAATAGTAAGGAAAGAAGGAGATTTTGGGTCTGTTTAGATTGCCAGAAATAATTGTCATTTATTTTAAATTTGAAATTGTTTGGAGAAATGGACATATATTTCTGTCGCAGCAGTTTTATTGGCAGGTGAAACAAGCATGTGACAGCCAGCCTTCATTATCATAAATAACAAAAGTGTATTTCAAGGGGACGCGGTCTAATGTACTGTGAAAACCAAAACAAACAGGAGTCCTAATTCCTATCTTTGTATCATCTTTGGATGACCTTGAATATGTCACCTTGTCTTTCTTAGTCTCCGGCAGTGAAAACAACTTGTAAGCTCTACTGAACAGAAACATTGTGGCAGGTTTATAAAAGCTGAGAAAAAAAAAATGTTGCCCTTAGCAACAAGCAGCTGAGGATGCGCTGTTGTTTTTCTAAAATATGAAAAAAAAAAAAAGATAGTTCCTATGACAACACAGATATTTTTTTTTTTGTACTTTTTTTTATTATTAGAGAAGCACGTACATTTTATAAAAGTGATAGCATTGGAACTGTTTTTACTTCCACAAAGCCAACAACACTAGGGTAGATGTGAACTTGATTTGGAGCTTTGTTGAAGAGCAATCCTTAAAGGGGAACTGATATCACCTCACCCTGCTCCCTTGTCAGCATTAAAATCTTAAGCCCCGTACACACAATAAGAAATTCGGAAGGGAAAATTCGTCCAATGACCAATCTGCCTATTTTCGGATTGTTAGTATGGTGCTTTCGACAGCCAACTCAGACTTTTCGGCTGACAAAATCCTGATGTGCAGGCTATAAAATTTTTGTCCTCCATCAACACACGTCTGATTTTCGTCTCATTAGTAGGGATGATCGAACGGTTCGGGTCCACCATCGGTTTGACCCGAACATTGGGTGTTCGGGGTTCGGCCGAATTTAGAACTTTTTGCCCAAAAAGTTCGGAATTCGGCAACCAGAACCGCCCAAAATGCAATGCTTTTAGGAAATGGGCTTTAAAAGCCCGTGATTGGACCAGAACCATTAGCAAAAGCCAATTGAGGGGGCAGGAGAATGCTAGGAATGTGATTGGAGTGACTAGGGGGTCCCTAGACCAATCATTAGGGAATACGCACCACAGTATATAAGATCGCCCCCGCCATATTCCTAGCATTGTTATACTGGACATGGAAGAGAATGCAAGCAGTTCTGTTAATTTTACTTTAAAAGTGTCATTTAGCTATTTTTAGTGTGAGGAAAGGGATATCTAGTGTAGTTAGAGTGCTCCTTTACACTTAAGTTAGCTTCAAAAATTGAGTTTCTGTAGGGAAAGTGTTAAGTGTAAGGGGACCGTAGTGTAGTGTAGGGTTAACTGGCAGTGACTGCTATGGCAGGGTGACAAAACCCTTCCATAGCAGTGTGACCGCTATAGAGAAATGATAATTTCTCTGAATAGCTTCGTAACTGGAATATGGCTTCTCACCAGCCAAGCATTTTTTATGCTGCAGGGGCTGCCACTGCCAGTGCTTTTCTGAGGACATGTTTGATGTCAGACATGACATCTGAACATGTGTATAGGGGGTATATTTAGACATATATGTCTGAATATATACCCCTAGACATATATAGGTGTGATAGTAGCAGAAATAAATGCTTGCGCTAATGAAATCATTTACAGGAATATATTTCTGCTACTATCACACCTATATATGTCTAGGGGTATATATTCAGACATATATGTCTATATATACCCCCTATACACATGTTCAGATGTTTTGCCTGCCTCAAAAGAACCCAAAAAAATGCCCAAAAAACGCTAGCATCAAAAAAAAAAAATGCCCAGGTGTGTTTTTGCTGGCATTTTTTGGGGGGTTTTGGAGGCAGGCAAAACATCAGAACTTGTGCACAGTACCACTATACACATGTTCAGATGTTTTTCCTGACTGCAAAGAACCCCAAAAATGCCTGCTATTAAACCGGGAGAGAAGCTAACTACCTGTGTTTAAAGTGTTCTAATACAAACAATCCTGTTTTTTTCTGGTTCTGGACATGCTACAGAGCTGAAACTTCACATGTACACCTTTTAGACCCCCCGGATCTGAAATCCAAAATCTCTTTTTTTTTTTTTTTTTTTTAATGTTTTCAATAATTGTTTTCTTTATCAAAAATGACAATTTTTAAGAACTTTTTTTGTGTGATTTGGTGTCTGGGGGGTCTAAAAGGTGTACCTGTGAAGTTTCAGCTCTGTAGCATGTCCAGAACCAGAAAAAAAGATCATACAGGTGTTAAAGTTAAAGGAGGGTCCCGACCCACATCCCTGTTCTACTGAAAAATTCTCTTTTTTTTTTTCATGGTTCTGGACATGCTACAGAGCTGAAACTTCACATGCACACCTTTTAGACCCCCCAGATACTAAATAAATCCAAAGTCAAAATCAAAAAATCTCTCTTTTTTTTTTAATGTTTTCAATAATTGTTTTCTTTATCAAAAATGACAATTTTTAAGAACTTTTTTTGTGTGATTTGGTGTCTGGAGGGGTCTAAAAGGTGTACCTGTGAAGTTTCAGCTCTGTAGCATGTCCAGAATCAGAAAAAAAGATCATACAGGTGTTAAAGTTAAAGGAGGGTCCCGACCCACATCCCTGTTCTACTGAAAAATTATCTTTTTTTTTTTCATGGTTCTGGACATGCTACAGAGCTGAAACTTCACATGCACACCTTTTAGACCCCCCAGATACAAAATCCAAAGTCAAAATCAAAAAATCTCTTTTTTTTTTTTTTCAATAATTGGCTTTTTTATCAAAAATTACAATTTTTAAGAACTTTTTTTTGTGTGATTAATAGTTAATGGGGCATGACCCAGAACCCTGGGCACTTTTTAGGGGCGTTTATTGGGTTTTAGGGCTTAAAAATTGTGTTTTTTGATTACCGAAGTTCGGGTCCCATTGATTTCAATGGGGTTCTGAAATCCGGGCCGAACTTTCGGGAAGTTCGGATGTTCTGGCCGAACCGAACTTTTCAAAAGTTCGATCATCCTTACTCATTAGTACAGATTTCAACGGGAAAAATTCTTATGAGCAAGACTAGGCATGCTCAGAGAGAAAGAACACATACAAAGCAATCCAACACATGACATCACTTCTGAAGTAGAATTCTGTCGTACGGGAAAATTCATGTGCAGTCTAGAGCACATTCCCACCAACAGACACCACTCTGGACAAAAGACGGACGACCGGTTGGCGGAAATTCGTAGCGTGTGTACGAGGCTTTAGCCTAGTCTTTTTCTGTTTTTGAGATTTTCATCTATTTTGGTTGGCTAGGCTGGAGCGAGCAACGCAAGTACATGCGCATGGGAGTTTACTCATTCTGGTACAGAGGTATGCTGAAAATGCACACTGAGCTGTGCACGTGCAGCTCAGTGTTTATTCTAAAGAAGATTGTGAAAAGGAAGGTAAGTTTACTCTCTGATCAAGCCCATCAGGGTGAAATTCATTAGAGGGGTGTGGCCACAGGCAGGAACTTATCTATCCAGTCAAGTGCAATAAACTCCTATGGAGCTAGGCCATCAATGTGCAGCTTCTTCTTGTTTATGTGCTGTGTAGCGTTGACCCAGGATAGGCTCCTCAAAGCCAGAACCTGATGGACTGCAGACTGGAGGATTTAATGGAGCTTCAAGTGGTGCTTACATTACTGATCTTCAACAGGCAACTACGTTTGTTTTATTTCAGAAGACACAAAGCATGTCTCTTCTGCAACAAAGAGCTTGCCTGCTCACAATGTTTTTCAGTTTAGTTACACTTTAAATAAATTTGACTTGACTTAAAACATTTCTAAGGTAACAAAAATGCTGAACTGTAGTTACCTTGAGATGCCTGCATGTACCTGTGTTAGTCTTGGATCTCTGTTGAAACCATTTCTAGACTCCTAGGCCCAAGCTGTACTTGAGAACCTAACTTCTAGCCATGTCAATTCTAAACTTCTAATGCTCAATGTAACTTTGCCATTGGACAGAATGATGAAACCATAATCACAAAACCACGAAAAGAAGGGAACAAGGGAATCCAATGTAGATATCCAAAGTAGTGTAGCTTTCTCACCTTCTTGAATGACCAGCAAGATACAAAAATGTATATCAAGGCAATCACACTTAAGCTCTTAACAGTAAGCCCGAGAAACACCACCAAGAGGTGTGGGGGGGGGGGGTAACCTCTCCAGCTGCTTCTGAAAGTGACCCAGCAGCTAATTAGTTGCTCAGACTGCTTTCATAAGAAAGACAATCGCTGGCTGAAAAAAAAAAAAAAAAAATACCAGGGCCATGACCGATAGCTTCAGTCATAACCCTAGTAAACCACTTGCAAGCCGTAAACAATATATACATATTGCGGCCAGCAAGTGGGTAAGCAATAGGATTTAAAGGGATATCATTTTCATGCATTTTTCTTCCATTTTGTACCCAACATTAGTATAAAAAAACAGATTAGTGTGAAAGGGTTCCTACTGGCCAGATTGCTAGGTAAAAATAAAAGAAGAAAAGCCTAAAAGTAAACTGTAAAGTAATGCTGTCACTATTTTTTAGGATTTGTAAACTGCAATATATTAAATGTTTGTTTTTGTGTTTAATACCACTTAAATATAAGGATGATTATGGTTTCAATCAAAATATATATGAAAACAAATGTATTATCTATTAATGTTGCTTGATGAGGATAAATAATCTAAAAATACATCCATTTAGCGCATATACAGTCTTATATCAATTAGCAACTAAGCTTGTAAAAAACCCATACATTCAAATTCCAAATAGCTAAGTAAAATAAAATCATAATTTACACTATACATTGGGGCCAAAATAATATATTAAAATGTGTGCTGAATAATAAAGAACTAATAATGTGTAAAATAATAGTATTGGTGTGTGTATACTTGCATTTATCAATTCTGTGTTCCTACCCTTGAAGACATGACCATTGTTTACACCAGATAGTGTCTTTGCCAGATATGTGTGACTTAAAAGCAAAGAAATATGTGCATAAGTGAAATAATGTGCCTAATAGTTGTAAAGATGTGTATAAACAGTATATAAAATATAGAAAATAAATGAATCCAATTAGCAAAAGTGGTGTTTTGACACATTAACTAAACTAACACCAAGCGTCCTCCGTGTCTGAACCCTCTCAAGTGCTAACAACATAAATTAATGGATTAAAATCTATAGATGATAAATATAAAATTACTTGTACTCTAATAACCTAAAGTGAATAAAACTATTATAAAAAAACCACTATAGTATAGTACAGTATATATACAGTACAGTATATGTAGCAAATACCAATAAAAAGTATCTGGGGCACATGCGTGGCTCTCGATCTTGACAGATGCATAATTTGATTGCTCCACTTCTTGTCTGCTTTCCCTCACTCCCACTCTACTCCTAACCGTTGTTAATGCTCCAGGGGCCACAGTATTGAGGCTGAACATTCCAAGCACCCTATGGATAAGATTGGGAGGCAGAAAACCTCCTCCTCACCTTCCCCAGAGCTGCAGCCTCCCCCCAGTCTAGACCACTTCCTAACTAGGTCTGCATCCCATGCATTGATTATGCAGAGTTAGCAGACCAGCTCATGGTCATAGAGCAAGAGACCACTGTTACCCCCTCCTCATCTGCCATACTCAGGGAATGCTTTAACTTTAAAAGTGCTGGGCGAAAATCTGTATGCCCTATTAGAAAAGCTTACTCATAATCTGTTTGTAAATGGGTAGAATTGCACAGGAACTCGGGGGGGGGGGGGGGGTTCAGAAATGGAGCTCACTGACAACCCGGGGACTAAATTTGATGATCAGGTCCAATACATTCATGTGCTGGAGGAGGACAATGTGGCATTAAAACATGCAGTCTCTAAACTTCGATTATAGCAGGAGGACCTAGAAAATAAAGATAGATGCTAAAACCTATGCATTCGAGGTACCCAAGAATAAGTAGCGGATACTAATCTTCAGTCGTACCTTGTGGGCTTTTTTACCACCTTAGCCCTCAATATACTGGATATAGACTGGTGTTTGGATTGTGCTCATAGGTCCTTAAGCCTAAACAACTAGCTGGAGTCGTACCCAGGGATATCATCATATATTTTCACTACTACAACAGCCAAGATGCCCTCCTCGGGCCAATTTGCAACAAATCGCTGGTTGATTACAAAGGAGAGAAGTTCCAGATCTACAGCAACCTGTTCCCTATCATATTTTCTAAACAGAGCAATCTCCACCCTATTATTGTCCACCCACAGAATTACCAGATACCTTACCACTGGGGCTTTCCATTTAGTCTAATTACCATGGAAGATGCCAATTTTGCCTTTGAGATCAACATGAGGGTGAGGCTTTCTTCAGATCCCTGGGGCTTCCACCTCTCCCAGAGAATGCTTTTGCCCCCACCGCCTTTAAATCCCCAAAAATCTTCAACTTCCAAACAAGCTGTGGAATCCAGCCAAGTCAAAATCGAAGAAGTCATTTCCAACACCTCAACGTCCACTTACCTCTTGGCTACCCACATTTTATGGTTGATAGGACTGGGTTATCTATCTTTGGACACTCCACTTACTGGTTTACCTATATTCCCTGATCCTTTTGGGGTTACCTTCACAACCCCAGAGGGAATAGTGTTTAGAGCTTGTTCACATGTTTGGTTCTGTAGTTATCTATTGGAAAGCAGATGGGCCTCCTGCCTTGACACGGCAGTGTCCATGCTCTTTTCTTATCACCGAGGCTTCAGCCCTAGTGTCCTAATATGCTCATGCCTCTCAGGTTTATTTGTACTCATAGTACTTTGTTTCCAGTCTTTATTGTACCTCTGATATGTCCACTCCTTGATTTGCCTATATATCTTTTTAATTGTATTTTTTTTATATATTGGGTTTACCTTCTGCACATCAGAAGGTTCTCTTTTTTTCAAGGACACAGTTGCTTTTATGATCATTGTTTGTTATGACTCTACAAATCCTTTCCTTCAATGTTAAACGTCTCAATTATATAAAGAAACGATTGTTGGCATTGTGGGAGTTTAATTTCTCTGGGGCAGATATAATTATGATCCACATTATCGTACTGTGGGATCATTTAAGTTTGCTCAGGAACATTTCCTAACCACATACCTGGCCTCAGATCCATCTGGGAAGTCTGGAGTAGCTATACTGATCAGACAGACCTGTCTCCTGAGGATACACTCCTCTTTCACTGATCCTTATGGTTAGTTAAATACCTGTAACGCTCCTGCGTTTTTATTGTAAGCTGGATTTGCAGCTGCAGAATCTCCACTCAGTAGTCATGTAGAGATGTGTTGGAATACCAGATCCAACTCTCCAGACTCATCACTGTGGGCCTGTCTGCTTCAGCATACAGATATACACACACTCAATAAGATGTTCCTGGAGTGATAGGATGTATATGATAGTATGGAAGTGATGTGCTGAAGGGACAGGTGTGAGCAGTGACAGTAATGGTAAGCACTTGATAGTAATGTTCAGGAGAGTAGTAGATGGTAATAGGTAGAATGCAGATAGGTTAGTAATCATGTATGGTAACAGGTGGTAAGGACAGCAGATGACATAGACAGGATAGACTAACCCAGTGCAAGGATAGATGGTAGTAGACTCAAGAGCTAGCAATCTATGTAACAGTGCAGATGGTAGAATTAGTATGCATAGATAGTAACAGTCCTTAATGTGCAGAAGATGATAGTGTAAGTTAGTTATGGAGGATTCCCCTGTGGGGTACTTATCACTAGTAAGGTTTAGTAAGTAGAGGGGTCCAGTAGTGAGGGAGTGATCCGGTAGCGAGATACGGGATCAGTTGCGAGGTTCCGGTCTGTTCCAGGTAAAGGCAAATAGCTGGAGGTTCCGACAGCAAGACAAGGCTTGTGAGCATGTAGACACACATTGAACGAACAACGTGAGAGAGAACGCTGGCGATTGAAATAGCCGCTCAGCGGCGTTCAGCGATGACGTCATCCGTCTTAAAGGTGTATGCGTTCCACCTAACTAGAAAGGTGGGACGCAATGTTTTGAAAGGAAAATGGTAAATAAGGGTACCAAAGGTACCAGAATCTTACAATACCCCACTTACCTTGATAAGCGTATGTGCACCCAACTCAGGTCAAATCAATTTCCTAATCCAAGCCTTTGACAAATTGCACCAATACTCTCATCCTTTATGATTATAGGCAGATATTTTAATCAAATTATGTCCCTGATGAATGACTGACAAATGCTCTTTCAGAAATCTCCATCTAAACAGATACAAGAGAAAGCCACTAAATTCCATAGACTATTCAGAAAGCATCTTCTTATTGATGTGGGGATTAAACACCCCTCCATGAAGAATTAATATTTTATTCAGCTGCACATAAAATGTACTTCAGATTAGATCATTTATTTATTTTGATCCATCTAATAGCCCACTACGTTGCCTCTGAAATTAACCCATTTACTTGGCCAGATCATGCCTCCATTGTTTCAGACCTAGTGATATCAGGGTCCACCTCCAAATCCTACCATTGGCACTTTATTGAATCATTCACCCATATAGCACCCATTCGAGAATAGCTAGCTCAGGATTTAACCTTTTTTTTTTTTTTTTTTTTTATCAACTCAAGTTGAAGGTACAGTGCAACCAGTCTCCACTTTGTGGGAGGCACACAAAGTATTCTTCTGAGGTCAATGCAGTAAAGCAGGGACCAATCTGAAGTGATAATCCAATCTCTCTAAAATCCCCTAATGGAGAATGCACACAGTTACAACATTTTGAAATCAAATAAAAGTTTTAAAAATGAACAAAATAGCCAAGTCTTTTCTGTGGGCCAAACAGAAATGTTATGAATATTCCAATAAGCCTCACAGAATATTTAGATTAAAGTGCACATACACCCCTGCATTTGCACACAGGACTAACCAATAATAAACCAGTGTGAAAAACAATAATAATACTAATAATTAATTGTTGGTGGCTTAGAGCGACCTGTCTGAAAGCAGATGGATGCCAAAAAGTGTGTAAAGAGCAGGTAGACCCCGCTCATAAACAATCAGTGAAAATGAAATCAATTAATAATAAAAAATAATGAAAAAAATGAATTAATGTTAAAACACAATGTGGAAAAAAGTGCTCATAAGTCCCATATATTGTGCTGTCTTCTTTTAAATATTTCACTCAAAGAAACACCTGTGACTTGTGAGAATGTCCACTCCTCTTCTGGCATCAACTCACTTTTCTTTTTCCTTGTTTTTTCTTGTATGACCCTTTTTTTTTTATTTACACCCTCAACTTTTGTCTGACCAGGGGACGCCACCTATTGTTTCTAGGATCCAAGTGCCTTATGTTTTCTCATACCTATGGCTTTAACATTTTTATCCTACAATGTTAAAGGACTGAACTCCATTAAGAAAGTTGGACAACTCTCAAGAAATTTATGTCCTCTGGAGCCGATGTGATCCTGATCCAGGAGACTCACTTCCGCTCCAGTGACTCTTTCAAATTTGCCTCCCGCTACTTTCCTCATTCATTTGTAGCTTCAGACTCATCCAGAAAGGCCAGGAAAGGAGTCCTCATTCCCTCTTTGGATTAAGTCATCTCACCTTGATCCATGAGGGCGTTATATAATTTGAGAATGTGAATACTTGTATATCCCTTTTGTTCTTATGAATTTTTATGTTCCTAACACTGGGCAGATAGGGTTTCTCTCGGACGCCTTCGGGCTTTGGAGAAATCCTCTCACCCATTCACTATTATAGGAGGTGATTTCAATGTGGTTTTCTCCTCCTCGAGAGACAGGAAATCCTTTTTCCACACCGGATCCCCCTCCCTTACACTGTCCCTATCTGCCTCCTTCCGGAGACTGATACGGACTCACCGCTTACTTTATGTTTGGAGGATTAAACACCCAACTGGTTAACAATTTTCTTTTTACGCCTCCTCACATAAGATGTTTTCCAGATTAGATTATTTCTTTCTCTGCACCTCTTTTGACTAATGTAGTGTCATCTGACCTAGGTCCAATTACCTGGTCCGATCACACTCCACTTTCTCTAGATTTATCTCTCTCAAGGACTTTCCTTAGGAAGTGCCATTGGCAATTGAATGAATCCCTATTAAACCAGCCAATTACTAAAGATGCCCTCTCACAGGTCCTGTCTGAATTTTTTGAATTGAATGTAGGTTCTGTGGAGGCAGAGTCCAACCTGTGGGAGGCCCACACTGCTTTTTTCAGGGATCAATGTATATCCCTTGGCTCACGCCAGAAGAAGAACCTGGCTGCTCAGAAAGTGGCCTTACTGGAAAAGTTGAAAATTGCTGAGCGACGCCTTTTGGCCTCCCCACAGTGACTCGTCTCCGCTTGGTTACTGGCTTGCATGACTAACTCAAATCCCTTACTTCATCTGCCACTTTTAAATCTTTGCTTTGGGCAAAACAGAAATTCTACAAGTTTTCTAACAAACCCCATAGAATGCTTATCTCTAGGCTCAATCCCCGCCCCTTCCACTCTTTCCCTAATACCTTGATACAGCCAAACGGGTCACCTACCTATTGCCCCCAGGCCATGGCCAAGGTTTTTGGGGAATTTTACCAGAACCTTTACAATTACCTCACTCCACCTCTTCACCCACCCAACTCTTAGGATTCCCTGGACTCTTTTCTAGAGGATATCTCCCTACCGCATTTAATCCCTTCAAATCACCAACAATTGAATGCCCTTATTACAGTCGAGGAACTCTCTGCTACAGTCAAACACCTACCCTCCCACAAATCCCTGGGCCCTGATGGTCTACCCTACACTTATTTTAAGGCCTATCTACATATCCTGGCCCCCCATATGTTATCCTTTTACAATTCACTACTGGATGGCAAGGTCCCTCATTCCTCATTCTCTCACTCTTTTTTTACAGTAAACCCAAAGCCGGGAATAGGCCCATAGCACTGCTGAATTCTGATTATAAGATATTCAGGAAAGTCCTTGCTAATCGCCTCTCTCATCTACTCTCTAAATTAATAGACAGGGACCAGGTAGGTTTTGTTCCAACTAGACACGCTGGAGACAACACTAGGCGCAATATAGATTTAATCGATATGTTAAATAGAGTAAAACGCCCTGTTATTGTTCTTAGTCTGGATGCCCAAAAGGCGTTTGATTGCCTGAGCTGGCCTTATATGTTGGCTACATTGTCTAGATTTGGTTTCCGAGGACCTTTCATTTCAGCATTGCAAGCTCTTGCCTCAAGCTATGCCACCCCTACCTTCCAGGTCAGACCTTCTTCCTTCTTGTCTCAGACCTACCGCATGTCCAGGCCCTTTATATTTCTAATGCATAGCATGTACATACCAAAATACATTCTGTTAAGCAAAGGGTAAACTAAAGATTACCTGTGGTTTTAGTAGTGTAGTGGACCACAGAGGAAACCATTGGTCAAGGCAGCAGGCAGGAATACTGTCCATAGTTAGTACAGGCGGAGATATTGTCAGCACAGCTAAAGCAATGGTCCAAGTACCAGGCAGGAATGTGGTCAGCAGCAGCGAAAGGATCATCCAAGCAGCAGGCAGGAATACTGTCCATAGTTAGCATAGGCAGCAAGCAGAGATATGGCCAGTAAATTGCAACTTTTTTTATACCAGAAGAGGGACTTTCGTGTTGGTAGATAGGGCTACAGAATTTGATTGTTTAAATCCACCCTCCCCCATGAACTTATTGTAGTTGTGGATTCACCTAGGCTTTTGAACGGGACCGCGTCTTCTGTGAAGTTCCATGGTGTCATTATGGATAGGGGACATGATGTATACATCTTTGCTATTCCTCCACTTCATGGCCAACTCTTCCTCGTTCCTCAGGTTTTCTGATTCCTCCCTTCGTAGCCTTGTGGTGACTAGATGCTGTGGGAAGCCTTTCCTATTTTTTCTTGCTGTACCACAGTCCAAAGTTTTCTTAAGCAAACTCGTATAATAATTGTCCATGCAAATGTGATACCCCTTTTGGAGCAGTGGGAATGCTAGGTCCCAGACAATTTTTCACTTATTCCTATGTACGTTGGGCACTCAGGGGGCTTAAGCTGGGAGTCTCTGCCTTTGTACATGCAGAAGCCATGCACATATCCAATGGTGCTTTCACAGAGCTTTTTGAGCTTCAATCCGTACCTACCTCTTGCTGGTAATGTACTGCTTGAATTGCCAGCCAGCCTGTGAAATGGACCAGGGGTTTGTCCACAGAGATGTTCTGGTCAGGGACATAAAGATTGGCAAATCACTTAGAAAAAAAATCAATTAGGGGGTGAACTTTATATAGTTTATCAAAGTTGAGATGATCTCGGGGAGGACACTATGAATTATTGCTGAAATGCAGGAAGTGCATTATCATGTCATAGATGGACATGAACATGACAGCTGAAAAAATTGGCATGTGGTGGATGGGAATGTTAGACCAATAAGCAAGTAATTTATGTTTTTTGTTTGTAAGCCCTATTTTGATCGTAAGGCCCAAAAACAATCTGAACTCCTCCACTGTTAGGGCTCTTTCACACGGCCGCTCCGCTTGTCCGCAAATCATCCTATTTTTTTGCGGATGATTTGCGGACATAATGTAAGTCAATGGCATTGCGGATCCGATCCGATTTTCTTCCTTTCAGTTCTGTTCCGTTTTTTGGAATGGAACAGAACCCTATTTTTTCATCCGTTCAAAAAACGGAAAGGAAGGAAAATCGGATGTCAGCTGTGTCATCCGCTGACATCCGCAATGCCATAGACTTACATTAGGTCCGCATATCATCCGCAAACGGATGGGATGATATGCGGACATACGGAGCGGATGACACAAATGTCATCCGCTCCGTGAAAAAAAAAAGTCCCGCAGCGGAGCTTTCACACAGAGCGGCCGTGTGAAAGAAGCCTAAGGCGTCTCCATTTGAAAGGATGGGCAAAGCATGAGTCAGGGATTTTATCAATGTATTGTCAGGCAAAAAAGATTAGTTTGATTCATGATGCCTTGAAGCAACTCATCAGGAAAAACTAAATTAAGAAAATCTATCTCAGAAAAATTATCGGTGTTGGCTTGCACACCTGGCTGTGCTGTGAAAGGAGGATTGTAGCTGACCCCGAGCTAGAAGGCAGCCACAATGGGTTTGCTAAGGCATCCGGAAGATGAGTTTGGGCCCTAATTCTTTTGGTCTGGCCTGAAATTCCAGTGTTTGTACTGGGCCTTTCCTCCTGGGGTCTAGCGCTGTTAGCATTTGCTGATTGGCCATTGGGGTGTGAGGCGCTGCTGGTGGTTGCCTGATCAGAGCGTCTTCTTTTAGGACGAACTGCTTCCTCCTCTGATTCGGTCACAGATTCCATTGCTTTCGACAAGTTTAAATTCCGAACCGGAATCAAAACTGAAATCAGACAGGGAGAGCTACCCGCTGCTCTCATCTGTCAGGCTTAGAATTTGATATGCCTCTTCAGTAGTAAAAACTTTTTTGAACATGATGGTTGTATGACTGGTAACACTGATGGGCTGAACGACAGGTAGTGATGGGCTGCATGACAGGTACTGATGGGTTGCACGTCAGGTACTAATGGGCTGAGGCTGCACATCAGCTGCTAATGGGCTGCACATCAGGTGCTAATGGGCTGCACGTCAGCTACCAATGGGCCATACATCAGGTGCTAATGAAATGCACGTCAGGTGCTAAAGTGATGCACCTCAGATGCTAATGGGATTTGTGTCAGATGCCAGTAGGCTGCACGACAGGTACTCTGATGAGCTGCACAACAGGTACTCTGGTGGGCTTGTGCCAGGTACTCTGATGAGCTGGAAACAGGTACTTTGATTGGCTGGTGACAGGTACTTGAGTTTTCTGATGAGCTGGTGGGGGGGTTCTCTGATGGGCAAGTGGCAGGTACTCGGGTACTCTGATGGGCTGGTGACAGGTACTCGGCTACTTTGAAGGGCTGGTAACAGGTACTCTGATTGGCTGGTAACATGTACTCTGATGGGCTGGTAACAGGTACCCTGGTGAGCTGGTGACAGGTCCTTTTTATTTATGGGAGCAATCTGGGCACAGTAGTACACACTGTAAATTGGTAACTCACTGTTCCGCAATCTCCTCCTCACACTGGATTGGTGTGTGATGAGGAGAACCCGGTAACAGGCAGTTACCCCCGTTAGTTTACATTTATGACTGGACACAGCCGGACATGTGGTAAAAAGCAAATTTCATTGGCTCTTTGCCCTGATCAGGGATAGGCTTTTTTCAATGGAAAAGCCCCTTTCCCGATCGCAGCGCTGCACGCTCTTGGAGGCGTGCATAAGCAGTGTGAACAATGACCTTAAAAGACCACCTATGTGACCGGTTGGGATTGGACACAGCTGATCATGTGGTAAAGAACCATTTTCATTGGCTCTTTACCTTGATTGGGGATGGGCTGTGTCCAAGTGACACGGCTCATCCCCGATCTCTGCGCTGCAGGAGGGAGGAGATATTCCTCCTGGCATTATTTCCCTATAAGCCGTTAGGGAAGGGGTTAAAAAACAAATTAATTCCTAAATGTAAATCGAATTGCCCATACAAGGTATAATCTATGATAAGCTTATACCTTACTACACTATACCTCCATCTAGTGGTGAAATATTATAATGACAGACAAGCATAGGATTTTTACACTAATAATACATCAGATATAAAACAATTAAAATCTACCTCCACATGAGACCTCTGGGACATAAACTATTTTTAAATATCCAAAAGGTTTTATTCCTTGAGATATGTTCTTAGACTGCAGAATTTTAAATGCAATGGGTCACGATTATGAATCTCCTTGAAGTGTTTGGATCCAGAATGACTCTTTGGACATTTTTTTTTATATTTTGTATGTGGCACACATATTGTAAGGCAGCAACTACATTTAAGAAAAAATGTTTCAAAAGTTGTATTACATGACATCATTTTTTTTTTTCTGATATTCTTTTTGTGTAAATTATGGTATTTTTTGCCTCCCAGAGGAAGGACATTATCATTCGACCTGCAGACTAGGGATGATCGAACGGTTCGGGTCGACCATCGGCTGAACTTAGAACTTTTTGCCCAAAAAGTTCAGAATTCGGCAACCAGAACCACCCAAAATGCAATGCTTCAGGAAATGGGCTTTAAAAGCCCGTGATTGGACCAGAAGCATTAGCAAAAGCCAATTTAGGGGGCAGGAGAATGCTAGGAATGTGTTTGGAGTGACTAGGGGGTCCCTAGACCAATCATTAGTGAATACGCCCCCCAGTATATAAGATCGCCCCTGCTATATTCCTAGCATTCTTATACTGGACATGGAAGAGAGTGGAAGCAGTTCTGTTAATTTTACTTTAAAAGTGTCATTTAGCTATTTATTAGTGTGAAGAAAGGGATATCTAGTGTAGTTAGAGTGCTCCTTTTACACTTTAGTTAGCTTCAAAAATGTAGTTTCTGTAGGGAAAGTATGAAGTGTCAGGGGACCGTAGTGTAGTGTAGGGTTAACTGACAGTGACTGCTATGGAAGGGTGACAAAACCCTTCCATAGCAGGGTGACCGCTATAGAGAAATGATCATTTCTCTGAATTGCTTCGGCACAGGCATATGGCTTCTCACCAGCCAAGCATTTTTTTATGCTGCAGGGGCTGCCACTGCCAGTGCTTTTTTTGAGGACATGTTTGATGTCAGACATGACATCTGAACATGTGTATAGGGGGTATATATACACATATATGTCTGTATATATACGCTAGCGTGAAAAAAAATGCCCAGGTGTGTTTTTGCTGGCTTTTTTTGGGGGGTTTTGGAGGCAGGCAAAACATCTGAACTTGTGTATAGTGGTGTATATACACACATACATATATTTATATACACACCTAGACATATATAGGTGTGATAGTAGCAGAAATATATGCTTGCGCTAATGAAATCATTTACAGTAATATATTTCTGCTACTATCACACCTATATATGGCTAGGTGTCTATATACATATAATTATGTGTGTTTATATACCACTATACACAAGTTCAGATGTTTTGCCTGCCTCAAAAGAACCCCAAAAAATGCCAAAAAAAACGCTAGCGTCGAAAAAAAAAAATGCCCAGGTGTGTTTTTGCTGGCATTTTTTGGGGGGTTTTGGAGGCAGGCAAAACATCTGAACTTGTGCACAGTACCACTATACACAAGTTCAGATGTTTTTCCTGACTGCAAAGAACCCCAAAAAATGCCTGCTATTAAACCGGCAAGGTGTTACAGCAGCGAAGCCAACCTCCTGTGCTGAAAGTTTTCTAATACAAACAATCCTTTTTTTTATGGTTCTGGACATGCTACAGAGCTGAAACTTCACAGGTACACCTTTTAGACCCCCCAGACACAAAATCACACAAAGTTCTTAAAAATTGTCATTTTTGATAAAAAAGTCAATTATTGAAAAAATTAAAAAAAAAAAAAGAGATTTTTTGATTTTTACTTTGGATTTCGTATCTGGGGGGTCTAAAAAGTGTACATGTGAAGTTTCAGCTCTGTAGCATGTCCAGAACCATGAACCATGAAATCTTCTGAAATCCGGGCTGAACTTTCGGGAAGTTCGGATGTTCTGGCCGAACCGAACTTTCAAAAGTTCGATCATCCCTACTGCAGACAAGGGTGGGGGTGTTTTCCTCCTAGATAAAAAAGATTACGAGGACAAACTAATTAGGATTATGGATGATAAAGAAACATATAACAAAATAATCATGAACCCTACCCAGAGATTTAAAAAGAAATTGAAAAAAGAAGCAAAAGACAAGAACATCCAGAACAGTAAGGAGGTGGTGGTCAATAGTGAATAGAATCAATTCAGTCCACTTAGGGTTAGGAGAATATGTTGATAATTATTTACAACCCATTGTAACTCAGATTCCATCATATTTGAAAGATGGACAGGATGTTAATAAAATGTTAAACAGCATGTTTTTTTTAGCCACTATGAATGTAAACTCACTATATCAGACAGCATGATGGAATGGAAGCTGTTAAGTGTGCTCTAAAGAGATATAGCACTTTGAAGAGGGTCTAGAGCAGTGATGGCGAACCTTGGCACCCCAGATGTTTTGGAACTACATTTCCCATGATGCTCAACAACAGTACTGAGTGCATGAGCATCATGGGAAATGTAGTTCCAAAACATCTGGGGTGCCAAGGTTCGCCATCACTGGTCTAGAGGAAGTTTATAATTCAAGCATTAGACTTTGGGATGATGAGGAGGTATTTTTGTTGTGGAGGTAAGAATCACATCCAGAAAAAAAGGCATGGGAATGGGGGACAAATTTGCACCCAGTTTGGCAAATATCTTTATGGCCAAATGGGAGTAGGAGGTATTTTTGATAAACAATGGGAGGGGCTTAACAGATGGAAGCAATTCATTGGTGATATTTTAGTTATTTCAGAGGGCAGTATGAAATCTCTTTCTGAGTTTTTCAATATCTAGACACTAATTAGTATGTGATCACATTTTCCAAAACTGTTGAGTAGGGATGGGCTTTGTGTTCGAGTCGAACCTAAGCTTGACTCAAACACAGCCGGTTCGCCCGTTCGCTGAATCGCGAACAAATGGTCTTCTTTGCGGGAACTTCGAGTTCCCGCATTCCCAATGCACTGCGCACTGGCAGTGCATTATGTGATTGGCTAAAGCATGGGCTCTGACCTCCATGCTTTGGCCAATCAAATCATCGGTGCCATGATTGGCCAAAGGTAGGTGCCTTTAGCCAATCATGGCTCAGGGGAGGCTGCTGTGCACTGTGTGTAGGGTGAGATAGAAGTTAGTTAGTTAGGCAGGGAGAGTGTGTTCAGCCTAAGTAGGCTTGATGGTGGCGTAGGTGGTAGAATACCAGGCATGCAATTGAGAGGTTGTGGGTTTGAATCCCTTGGCCAGCAGGTGAGTTAGTAGAATTCCTTCAGGGAAAGTGCAGTGTGTTTAAAAGATAGTACAGTATAGTTAGTTAATAATACTTTGTTTGCAGGGAGAGAGATTTTTGCTTTTTTACAGTTTGTTGAGATCAGGTGCAGTGTACACCACAAAGTTATATATATATATATATATATATATATATATATATATATATATATACTGTGTATATATATATATATATATATATATATATATATATATATATATATATATATATATATAGGCACTTCAGTTTATATGTTTATGTCAGTATTGCTGAAAAATAGCATGCCCCCCCCCCCCCAGTCCATAATAGGCCCCACAGGTCTGGTATGAATTTATGGATTTTAAGGGAAATCCCACACCAATATTAAAAAAAAAAATGGCGTGGGGTTCCCCCTAAAATCCATATCAGACCCTTATCTGAGCACATAGCCTGGCTGGCCAGGATGGGGGTGGGGGGTGAGCGAGCGCCCCCCCTCCTGAACCATACCAGGCCACATGCCCTCAACATGGGGGGGTGATGTGGACAGGGGTCTCTTCCCGACAACCATGGGCTGTGGTTGTTGGGGTCTGCAGGGGGGAGGCTTATCAGATTCTGTAAGCCCCCTTTAACAGGGGGGCCCCCAGATCCCAGCCCACCATGAATGGATATCGGGTACATCATACCCCTACCCATTCACCATATACAAAAAAAAATAAAGGCAAAAGCCAATTTTGGACAAGTCCTTTATTAAAAAATAAAAATAAAAAAATAGTGTCACCCAATGGTCACGTCTCCTGCCCGCAACCGAAAAATAGAAAAAAAGAAAAAAAGCTCCTGCTTCTTAAGACGCCTCCCACGCATAATGAGCTGTTTGAGTTTGACAGCTCTTTTATAGGGATCTTAAGTCATGAGTGCCCCATAATGCACTGCTCAGGTGCAGTGAATAAATTACGTGAGAAGCGTCTTGAGAAGCAGGAGCCTCTTTTTTTTTCTTTCTATTTTTCGGTTACGGGTGGGCGATGTGACCATCGGGGCACATTATTTTTTTCTTTTTATTTTTTAATCGTTGTCGGCAAGAGACCCCTGTTCCCATCAACATGGGTGCAAGGTGCTTTGAGATGGGGGGCAGAGCCCCCTCCTGCCCCGAATGCACCCACCCCCCATCTTGAGGGCATGTGGCCTGGTATGGTTCAGGAGGGGTCGAGCGCCCCCACCCCCATCCTGACCAGCCAGGCTGTGTGCTCAGATAAGGGTTTGGTATAGATTTTAGGGGGAACCCCACGCCGTTTTTTCAATTTTGGTGAGGGGTTCCCCTTAAAATCCACAACAGACCTGAGGGGCCTGGTATGGACTGGGGGGGGGGGGGACGCTGTGTTTTTAATTTTTTTATCTGTATTGCCGGGAGCCGACAATACATTACAGCAGCGAGCAAGTTTAAATTACATTTTTTCCTTTAGAAATGTCAGTATTGCTGCAGCAGTCTACATTGCACAAATGCGCCACTTTACAGGCAGATTAAGGGGGCCCCCAGGCACAATATTTAAAGGAATTTTCATTTTTATTGTTTCACTTTAAGCATTAATAAAATCACTGCTCCTGTAAAAATGATCTTTTAAAAAAAAGAAAATTTGCATTGATTCATGTCCCCCTGGGCAGTACCCAGGTCCCCTTAGACTTTTTTTTGGGCCAATAACTTGAATTTAAGCCTTTAAAATTAGGACTTTTGATTTTTCATGTTTGTGTACCATAGACTTTAATTGCATGTTCGCTAGAACATTTCTGCTGTTATAGATGTTCTGGTGCGAACTGAACAGGGAGGTGTTTGGCTCAGCACTACGGTTGAGACATGAGAGGTTAATTTCCTTGATCTAAACATTTTTAAGTGTGGTAAGATATACACAAAAGCCCATTTCACAAGCAGAGATAGAAAAGTTATATCCCATTTTTCGGCAGCCATTATCTGAAATGGGTGGGAAATGTAGCCAAATGACAGTTCCCTTTAATTATGCGAAATTGCTCCGGATTATATTATGCAATCAGACCTGATTAAACAAAGATTCATAGATAAAGGTTATGACTTTGACTGTCTGGAGAAAGTAAGATATAAAGCCAGCAAAAAGTACATAAGGGGTATGGGGTAAGAGAAAGAAGGAGGTGAATAGTAACACTATGCATTATGCAGTATTACAGTATGGTCTAATTTTTTGCTATAATTGTCAATATAAAGAATTTGAATACATCATTAAAAAACATTGGCCAATCCTGAGAAAAGATAGGATTTTAGGGCCACTCATTCCCACCCAACCACATTTATTTATCGTAGAGCAGAGAATTAAAAAAAAAAATGTTGTTCCTCCACCACAGAAAAGAAGTAGTACAACCTAGAAGGTTTAATTCCATACGGCAAATGTATCATCTGCAAAACAATGAAAACTGGGAGGCAAAAAATACCATATTTTAGATCAAACGTTACACAAAAACATTATCAGAAAAATATATGACATGTAATACAACTTGTGTAACCTATTTGCTTGAATGTAGTTGTGGCCTGCAATATGTGGGCTGGACTACTAGAAAGCTTCATGTCAGGCTTCAGTCAACACATTCAAAATATCAAAAAAGGTGTAGAGAGCCATTCCATATCCAAACACTTCAGAGTGATTCATAGTTGTGACCCATCCCATTTAAAATTCGATGGTATTGACATTGTCCAAGAGCATTGGAGAGGGTCTAATCATGTCAGGGATATTTCAAAGAATGAAACCTTTTGGATATTTGAAATAGATAGTTTACGTCCCAAAGGTCTAAATGTGGAGGGAGTAGTGGAATGTATGAGAAAGTTTGGCTATTTTCAGAAATATTACACTATATTAGGTTTTAGTTCTTTTTGGGTATTTTTCACATCCCGTGGATGTGGAAGTGAGAGAGGAAGAGAATCTCTGGAAGGACACACAATTTGGAGAACACAGAGAAGGAAATAATAACAGTGTTATACAGAAGGCTCATTTATAGTGTTGAGCGAACACGGACTGTATTATTCGTGTTCGTACCGAATAATTGGATTTTTGTTACCCGAACACGAACACGGACACTTTACTGTATATTCGGGTAAAAATCCGTGTTCGGTCGTTTTATTTCCGGGTTTTGCATGCTTTGGCGCTCTTTTCATGGCGGGCTTTCAACAGCCAATCAACAATCGTTTAACTGGTGTGCCTTAAGCCATCCCAGCCATGCCTGCAAATGTCTCAGTAGCTGTGATTGGCCGTCTGAAGCATGTGACCAAGTCTTTATAAGTTCGAGGCAGCCGCAGCGGCGTCATTATGCTGCTTAGATCAGGGACAGAGCACACATCAACGTGCTGGCTGCTGATTAGGGAAAGATAGGCAGGAAAAAACCATTTGTGTCCGGATAGAATTGAGGGACAGGTCGGAGTGTTTAGGCAGGGCGAGTTTTAGGCATTTTAGGGATAGAGTCTGCTGAATTATAGGGTCAGTGTCTTCTGCAAACTACAATCGATATTGCTGTGTGGGGGGTGGGGTCTGCACTCAATCCAGATCTACGATCTCTTCTCAATCCTGTTAGGGAGAGGCTGCTGCTGAATTTTAGGGTCAGAGTGTTCTACAAACTACAATCGATATTGCTGTGTGGGGTGGGGTCTGCACTTAGTTCTCCTGATCTACGATCTCTTCTCAATCCTGTTAGGGACAGAGTCTGCTGAATTTTAGGGAAACTGTGTTCTACAAACTACAATCGATATTGCTGTGTGGTGTGGGATAGGAGATAGGCAGGTGTCAGTGATCCACATCCATTTTTCTGTGTGTGGGCTGCAGTGAACACAATCTTTTTGGGGTGCAGTGAACACAATCCTTTTGGAGTGCAGTGAACAAAATCTTTGTGGGGTGCAGTGAACAAAACCTTTGTGGGGGTACAGTGAACACAATCTTTGTGGGGTGCAGTGAAGACAATCCTTGTGGGGTGCAGTGAAGACAATCCTTGTGGGGTGCAGTGAACAAAATCTTTGGGGGGTACAGTGAACACAATCTTTGTGGGGTGCAGAGAAGACAATCCTTGTGGGGTGCAGTGAACAAAATCTTTGGGGGGGTACAGTGAACACAATTTTTGTGGGGTGCAGTGAACAAAACCTTTGTGGGGTGCAGTGAACACAATCTTTGTGGGGTGCAGTGAAGACAATCCTTGTGGGGTGCAGTGAAGACAATCCTTGTGGGGTGCAGTGAACAAAATCTTTGGGGGGTACAGTGAACACAATCTTTGTGGGGTGCAGTGAACAAAACCTTTGTGGGGTACAGTGAACACAATCTTTGTGGGGTGCAGTGAAGACAATCCTTTTGGAGTGCAGTGAACACAATCTTTGTGGGGTACAGTGAACACAATCTTTGTGGGGTGCAGTGAACAAAACCTTTGTGGGGTGCAGTGAACACAACCTTTGTGGGGTACAGTGAACACAATCTTTGTGGGGTGCAGTGAACAAAACCTTTGTGGGGTGCAGTGAACACAACCTTTGTGGGGTACAGTGAACACAATCTTTGTGGGGTGCAGTGAACAAAACCTTTGTGGGGTGCAGTGAACACAACCTTTGTGGGGTACAGTGAACACAATCTTTGTGGGGTGCAGTGAACAAAACCTTTGTGGGGTACAGTGAACACAATCTTTGTGGGGTACAGTGAACACAATCTTTGTGGGGTGCAGTGAACAAAACCTTTGTGGGGTACAGTGAACACAATCTTTGTGGGGTGCAGTGAACACAATCTTTGTGGGGTGCAGTGAACAAAACCTTTGTGGGGTGCAGTGAACACAACCTTTGTGGGGTACAGTGAACACAATCTTTGTGGGGTGCAGTGAACAAAACCTTTGTGGGGTACAGTGAACACAATCTTTGTGGGGTACAGTGAACACAATCTTTGTGGGGTGCAGTGAACAAAACCTTTGTGGGGTACAGTGAACACCATCTTTGTGGTGTGCAGTGAACAAAACCTTTGTGGGGTACAGTGAACACAATCTTTGTGGGGTGCAGTGAAGACAATCCTTTTGGAGTGCAGTGAACAAAATCTTTGTGGGGTACAGTGAACACAATCTTTGTGGGGTGCAGTGAACAAAATCTTTGTGGGGTACAGTGAACACAATCTTTGTGGGGTGCAGTGAAGACAATCCTTGTGGGGTGCAGTGAAGACAATCCTTGTGGGGTGCAGTGAACAAAACCTTTGTGGGGTACAGTGAACACAATCTTTGTGGGGTACAGTGAACACAATCTTTGTGGGGTGCAGTGAACAAAACCTTTGTGGGGTACAGTGAACACAATCGTTGTGGGGTGCAGTGAACAAAACCTTTATGGGGTACAGTGAAGACAATCTTTGTGGGGTGCAGTGAAGACAATCCTTTTGGAGTGCAGTGAACAAAATCTTTGTGGGGTACAGTGAACACAATCTTTGTGGGGTGCAGTGAACAAAATCTTTGTGGGGTACAGTGAACACAATCTTTGTGGGGTGCAGTGAAGACAATCCTTGTGGGGTGCAGTGAAGACAATCCTTGTGGGGTGCAGTGAACAAAATCTTTGGGGGGTACAGTGAACACAATCTTTGTGGGGTGCAGTGAATAAAACCTTTGTGGGGAACAGTGAACACAATCTTTGTGGGGTGCAGTGAACAAAACCTTTGTGGGGTACAGTGAACAAAACCTTTGTGGTGTGCAGTGAACAAAACCTTTGTGGGGTGCAGTGAACACAACCTTTGTGGGGTACAGTGAACACAATCTTTGTGGGGTGCAGTGAACAAAACCTTTGTGGGGTACAGTGAACACAACCTTTGTGGGGTACAGTGAACACAATCTTTGTGGGGTACAGTGAACACAATCTTTGTGGGGTGCAGTGAACAAAACCTTTGTGGGGTACAGTGAACACAATCTTTGTGGGGTACAGTGAACACAATCTTTGTGGGGTGCAGTGAACAAAACCTTTGTGGGGTACAGTGAACACAATCTTTGTGGGGTGCAGTGAACAAAACCTTTGTGGGGTACAGTGAACACAATCTTTGTGGGGTGCAGTGAACACAATCTTTGTGGGGTGCAGTGAACAAAACCTTTGTGGGGTGCAGTGAACACAACCTTTGTGGGGTACAGTGAACACAATCTTTGTGGGGTGCAGTGAACAAAACCTTTGTGGGGTACAGTGAACACAATCTTTGTGGGGTGCAGTGAACAAAACCTTTGTGGGGTGCAGTGAACACAATCTTTGTGGGGTGCAGTGAAGACAATCCTTGTGGGGTGCAGTGAAGACAATCCTTGTGGGGTGCAGTGAACAAAATCTTTGGGGGGTACAGTGAACACAATCTTTGTGGGGTGCAGTGAACAAAACCTTTGTGGGGTACAGTGAACACAATCTTTGTGGGGTGCAGTGAACAAAACCTTTGTGGGGTACAGTGAACACAATCTTTGTGGGGTGCAGTGAAGACAATCCTTTTGGAGTGCAGTGAACACAATCTTTGTGGGGTACAGTGAACACAATCTTTGTGGGGTGCAGTGAACAAAACCTTTGTGGGGTACAGTGAACACAATCTTTGTGGGGTGCAGTGAACAAAACCTTTGTGGGGTACAGTGAACACAATCTTTGTGGGGTGCAGTGAACAAAACCTTTGTGGGGTGCAGTGAACACAACCTTTGTGGGGTACAGTGAACACAATCTTTGTGGGGTGCAGTGAACAAACCTTTGTGGGGTACAGTGAACACAATCTTTGTGGGGTACAGTGAACACAATCTTTGTGGGGTGCAGTGAACAAAACCTTTGTGGGGTACAGTGAACACAATCTTTGTGGGGTGCAGTGAACACAATCTTTGTGGGGTGCAGTGAACAAAACCTTTGTGGGGTGCAGTGAACACAACCTTTGTGGGGTACAGTGAACACAATCTTTGTGGGGTGCAGTGAACAAAACCTTTGTGGGGTACAGTGAACACAATCTTTGTGGGGTACAGTGAACACAATCTTTGTGGGGTGCAGTGAACAAAACCTTTGTGGGGTACAGTGAACACAATCTTTGTGGGGTGCAGTGAACAAAACCTTTGTGGGGTACAGTGAACACAATCTTTGTGGGGTGCAGTGAAGACAATCCTTTTGGAGTGCAGTGAACAAAATCTTTGTGGGGTACAGTGAACACAATCTTTGTGGGGTGCAGTGAACAAAATCTTTGTGGGGTACAGTGAACACAATCTTTGTGGGGTGCAGTGAAGACAATCCTTGTGGGGTGCAGTGAAGACAATCCTTGTGGGGTGCAGTGAACAAAACCTTTGTGGGGTACAGTGAACACAATCTTTGTGGGGTACAGTGAACACAATCTTTGTGGGGTGCAGTGAACAAAACCTTTGTGGGGTACAGTGAACACAATCTTTGTGGGGTGCAGTGAACAAAACCTTTATGGGGTACAGTGAAGACAATCTTTGTGGGTTGCAGTGAAGACAATCCTTTTGGAGTGCAGTGAACAAAATCTTTGTGGGGTACAGTGAACACAATCTTTGTGGGGTGCAGTGAACAAAATCTTTGTGGGGTACAGTGAACACAATCTTTGTGGGGTGCAGTGAAGACAATCCTTGTGGGGTGCAGTGAAGACAATCCTTGTGGGGTGCAGTGAACAAAATCTTTGGGGGGTACAGTGAACACAATCTTTGTGGGGTGCAGTGAACAAAACCTTTGTGGGGTACAGTGAACACAATCTTTGTGGGGTGCAGTGAACAAAACCTTTGTGGGGTACAGTGAACAAAACCTTTGTGGTGTGCAGTGAACAAAACCTTTGTGGGGTACAGTGAACACAATCTTTGTGGGGTGCAGTGAACACAATCTTTGTGGGGTGCAGTGAACAAAACCTTTGTGGGGTGCAGTGAACACAACCTTTGTGGGGTACAGTGAACACAATCTTTGTGGGGTACAGTGAACAAAACCTTTGTGGGGTACAGTGAACACAATCTTTGTGGGGTACAGTGAACACAATCTTTGTGGGGTGCAGTGAACAAAACCTTTGTGGGGTGCAGTGAACACAATCTTTGTGGGGTGCAGTGAACAAAACCTTTGTGGGGTGCAGTGAACACAACCTTTGTGGGGTACAGTGAACACAATCTTTGTGAGGTGCAGTGAAGACAATCCTTGTGGGGTGCAGTGAAGACAATCCTTGTGGGGTGCAGTGAACAAAATCTTTGGGGGGTACAGTGAACACAATTTTTGTGGGGTGCAGTGAACAAAACCTTTGTGGGGTACAGTGAACACAATCTTTGTGGGGTGCAGTGAACAAAACCTTTGTGGGGTACAGTGAACACAATCTTTGTGGGGTGCAGTGAAGACAATCCTTTTGGAGTGCAGTGAACAAAATCTTTGTGGGGTACAGTGAACACAATCTTTGTGGGGTGCAGTGAAGACAATCCTTGTGGGGTGCAGTGAAGACAATCCTTGTGGGGTGCAGTGAGACAATCCTTGTGGGGTGCAGTGAACAAAATCTTTGTGGGGTACAGTGAACACAATCTTTGTGGGGTGCAGTGAACAAAACCTTTGTGGGGTACAGTGAACACAATCTTTGTGGGGTGCAGTGAACAAAACCTTTGTGGGGTACAGTGAACACAATCTTTGTGGGGTGCAGTGAAGACAATCCTTTTGGAGTGCAGTGAACACAATCTTTGTGGGGTGTGCAGTGAACAAAACCTTTGTGGGGTACAGTGAACACAATCTTTGTGGGGTGCAGTGAACAAAACCTTTGTGGGGTACAGTGAACACAATCTTTGTGGGGTGCAGTGAAGACAATCCTTTTGGAGTGCAGTGAACACAATCTTTGTGGGGTGCAGTGAACAAAACCTTTGTGGGGTACAGTGAACACAATCTTTGTGGGGTACAGTGAACACAATCTTTGTGGGGTACAGTGAATACAATCTCATACTTCTGAAGCTTTGAGGGTGCTGCCTGTTCTATACTCCTCCTCCTCCTCCTCCTCATCCATCCTTTTAGGTGTACAAACAATAGTAATTGGGGCCTAGTGTGCTTCTGTACGTGTGAAAAACATACACTTTTTTTTGATCATATTTCCTATTCCGCTATTCTATAAAAACCTTTGGGGCTCAATTAAATTGCGGAATAGTCTGTGTCGGTACGTGTGAGATCCACCTTTCCAAGTTTTTGGGGTTCATCTCATACTTCTGAAGCTTTGAGGGTGCTGCCTGTTCTATACTCCTCCTCCTCCTCCTCCTCATCCATCCTTTTAGGTGTACAAACAATAGTAATTGGGGCCTAGTGTGCTTCTGTACGTGTGAAAAACATACACTTTTTTTTGATCATATTTCCTATTCCGCTATTCAATAAAAACCTTTGGGGCTCAATTAAATTGCGGAATAGTCTGTGTCGGTACGTGTGAGATCCACCTTTCCAAGTTTTTGGGGTTCATCTCATACTTCTGAAGCTTTGAGGGTGCTGCCGGTTCTATACTCCTCCTCCTCCTCCTCCTCATCAATCCTTTTAGGTGTACAAACAATAGTAATTGGGGCCTAGTGTGCTTCTGTACGTGTTAAAAACATACACTTTTTTTTTATCATATTTCCTATTCCGCTATTCAATAAAAACCTTTGGGGCTCAATTAAATTGCGGAATAGTCTGTGTCGGTACGTGTGAGATCCACCTTTCCAAGTTTTTGGGGTTCATCTCATACTTCTGAAGCTTTGAGGGTGCTGCCTGTTCTATACTCCTCCTCTTCCTCATCCATCCTTTTAGGTGTACAAACAATAGTAATTGGGGCCTAGTGTGCTTCTGTACGTGTGAAAAACATACACTTTTTTTTGATCATATTTCCTATTCCGCTATTCAATAAAAACCTTTGGGGCTCAATTAAATTGCGGAATAGTCTGTGTCGGTACGTGTGAGATCCACCTTTCCAAGTTTTTGGGGTTCATCTCATACTTCTGAAGATTTGAGGGTGCTGCCTGTTCCATACTCCTCTTCCTTATCCTCCCTTTAGGGTAGGAAAAAATTTAATCGGGCCTAGTCTGTGTTTGTACGTGTAAGATACACGGTTTTTTATCCTATTCCGCTATTCAATACACACCCTTTTGGTGTAAAAAACATTAAATTGCGGCATAGTTTGCATATTTGACATTTGCATATATTGTGCCTTGTTGCGCTGTTTTGAGTACTCCACCAACATGGCCAGTGGCAATGACGCCGTTCTCAGCTTAACTATCCCACTTCTATGCCTCCTTGAAAAAACAATTCGGGCGATGATGGAAGAGGATGTGGCACAGGATGAGGAGGAGGAGGAGGAGGATGAAGAGGTAACATTTCAAAGGCTTTCAGGGCAGTCATTCGCAAGGGGCTCCGAGGGTGGGTTCCTGCACACAAAAACGCCAGGGACACAATTGTCCAGCAGGGGCACAGTTCTGGAGGATGAGGAGGATGAGGAGGAGGAGGAGCTGGAGGAGGAGATGGAACCATGTCCACAGCAGGGTGGCACCCAGGCCAGCTCATGGCCATCACTGGTGCGTGGCTGGGGGGATACAGAGGACACGGACGATACACCTCCCACAGAGGACAGCCTTTCGTCGCCTCTGGGCAGCCTGGCACGCATGAGCGATTACATGCTGCAGTGTCTCCACAACGACCGCCGAGTTGCCCACATTCTAACTTGTGCTGATTACTGGGTGGCCACGCTGCTGGATCCCTGTTACAAGGACAACGTACCGTCCTTAATTCACTCACTGGAGAGCGATCGCAAGATGCACGAGTACAAGCGCACGCTGGTAGACGCGATGCTGCTGGCATTCCCATCTGACAGCGGGGCCACAGTGGAAGCACAAGGCAGAGGAGGAGGAGGAGGAGGTCGCCAACTCAACCAGGGCACCGCCAGCACCTCAGAAGGCAGGGTTAGCATGGCCGAAATGTGGAAAAGCTTTGTCAGCACGCCACAACAAACAGCAGCACCAGCAGCTCATATGGAACGTCTTAGCAGGAGGCAGCATTTTACCAACATGGTGGAGCAGTATGTGTGCACACGCCTACATGTAGTGAATGAGGGGTCTGCCCCCTTCAACTTCTGGGTCTCCAAATTGGGCACATGGCCTGAGCTTGCCCTTTACGCCTTGGAGGTGCTGGCGTGCCCTGCAGCCAGTGTATTATCTGAACGGGTATTTAGCACGGCTGGGGGTGTTATAACAGACAAGCGCAGCCGCCTGTCCAGAGACAATGTGGACAAGCTCACGTTCATTAAAATGAACCAGGCATGGATCCCACGGGACTTTTCCGTACCTTGTGCAGAATAGCAATGGATACCGACCTTACCCAGCCATTGTTCCATTTTTGCTCTTTCTCACTCTTTTGGGGTGTACCCTCATTTAAAATTTGTGAAAAGAAGCAGTGTTGGCTACCTTGTCCTCCTCCTCAGGGCCAGATTAACGTAAGGGCTATTGGAGCTGCAGCTCCATGCAGGCCCCTACCTTTTATATAGGCCCCGGGTTGGCCATATTCACTGTGACCGCTCTTCTGTCACTTGTAAACACAGAAGTCTGGCTTCTATGCTCGCTTCCCCAGGCAGCACCCTCAGAACCTCCCCACACAGCGCGAAGGCCGGACAAGGAGGGACAGTTGCCGATGCATGGATGTGTTTATGGGCTTCAGAGACAGCATCCCATGTTGAATTAGGCATGCATGGCTGCACCCTTTCTCCTCTGGGTGCATGCCAAGGCACGGCCCTTAAGGCCCTTCAAAATCCTCAGCACCAAGACCATGATGCTCTTAATCCGGCCCTGGTCCTCCTCCACCGCCGCTTCCACCTACACCGCCCATAGGTGTGCGCAGCCTATTGCATTAGGGTGTGCACCCCAAAGTTGAAATACACATGCATGTGTTTGCCTACATGTACATGGCCCCGATACATTACTCTCCCTGCTGGCAAAGAGAAATAGAGCAGAGCAGGTGCGAGGGAGATCTTTCCCATCTCCTCACTGGCAAACAGAGCGATAATGCTATGTGCCCTAGGTGATTAGGGTGTGCCCAGGTACACCAGGCACACCCTGTGCGCACGCCTATGACACCGCCACATCCACCACCACCTCAACCTCCCTCCTACTCCATATGGGCCTCGTCCTTCAGAGATGAAGAACATTGTTTTATTTTTCTGTTTTTTTTTTTGTTGTTTTAAGTTATTTCCCTATCCACATTTGTTTGCAGAGCACTTGCCATGCTCTTAACTACGTTTTGCTGCCATTTGCAGCACTCTAGCCCTTTCCATTGGTGTTTTAGAGCCATTTTAGTGCCTTAAAGTTCGGGTCCCCATTGACTTCAATGGGGTTCGGTGTCCGGGAAAAGTTCGGTAAAAGTCCGGGACACGGACCCGGACTTTTTTTTAAAGTTCGGCCGAACCCGTCGAACACGGACATCTAGGTGTCCGCTCAACCCTACTCATTTACAATGTTGATGGGTAAGTTAATGATTGCAAAAGTGGATTTCACAGAAAGATCTTTTTCACTTATTTCAATGTGAGCACATAGGGGATCATGTTGAGGGTTAATGTGTGATGAAATTATACTACACTATATAGTTTTCATTTTTTTTTTTTTGGAGACTGCCCTCTGGAAAAGGCAAAATTATCTTGCAAAATTGAAAGAAGCAAGAGAAGTTTTGAACTTGCATGCATGCTCTTTATTGCATGTAAAAGACATTGATTCAGGTTAAGGGTTACACCTGACTGACTTCTCTGGGGATACTATTGGCAAGCGCTGGTTTTAATCATTTGCCGACCGCTGCATGTACATTTACTGCGGCAGACTGGCGCTCCTGGGCAAACCGACGTAGTACTACGTCGCTCGCCCAGGAGCCTGTAGGGGGAGAGCGCACGCCGCCGGAGGCGCGCTCCCGCCCCGCTCGTTCCCTGACATCCCCGCGCGAGTGACCAGTGGCTCCGATGTCTGCCGGCCACTAGCAATCTCCCACTGGAGAGGGAGAAAGGCAGACGGCTGATGTAAACAAAGCCATCTGTCATTCTCCCTGATGTTACTGCAGAGACTATACGATCCCGCTATGTAGGATCGTATGTCTCTGTGGTTACATCACAAGCCACGCCCCCCCACAGTTAGAATCACACACTTAGGGATACATTTAACCCACTGATCACCAATAAAGTTAACCCCTTCCCTGCCAGTGTCATTTTTACAGTAACAGTGCATATTTATAGCACTGATTACTGTAGTAATGTCACTGGTACTCCCAAAAGTGTCAAAAATGTCAGTCAGGGGTCCGATCTGTCCACCACAATGTCGCAGTCCCGCAAAAAAAATCGAAGATCGCCGCCATTACTCGTTGAAAAAAAAAACAATAAAAATGACATGCAGTAATTTACATACAGTAAATCTCTCCTGTAGGTATTAAACGCAATCAAAATATGCTTATTACGATTACGATTTTTTTTACCAAAAATATGTAACAGAAAATAAATTGGCCTAAAATGTTAAAAAATCTAGATTTTTACATTTTTTTTTTTGGAGAATTTCATATAAAAAATGTGAAAAATATTGTTATTTTTTCAAAATTGTCACTTTTTTTTGTTTATAGCACAAAAAAAAAATCACACAGGTGATCAAATACCACCAAAAGAAAGCTCTGTTTGTGGGAAAAAAAGGACGTCAATTTTGTTTAGGTACAACGTCCCACGACCGCGCAATTGTCCGTTAAATTCACGCAGTGCCGAATCACAAAATAGGCCCTGGTCTTTGAGCAGCCAAATCCTCCGGGGCTAAAGGGGTGTACTCACTTTTGTTGCCAGTGGTTTAGACATTAATGGCTGTGTGTTATTTAGAGGGGGCAGCAAATTTAATTTTTTTTTTATCCACTATAGTCTATTATTGTTTAGTTTGTTTTTAGGTTTGAGTGGGGTTCTGAACTAACATAGCACCAATAACATTTAGACAGATGACAGATGAGAGATGCAGGTGTGGAGATCTCTCCATAGGTGGATATTCTGATGGAAATGAATGGGGTTTGGAGCATAGAAATTCTCTCAGTGCACTGAAAACTTCACTTGCTGACTGCCCACAGTAATATTACTGCGGCAGTGTGGCTCCCCTGGGTCCAGTCATGTAGTACTACGTGACTGGTGTTTAGACACAACGGGAGTCAGGCCAGGGGAGGAGAGGCGGCGATTGCCTCCTTCCTCCCACGATCCTCCAGTAAACGGAGAGAAGGCTTGCCTGCTTATGTAAACAAAGCAGGTGGATCTTCTCACTGACAGGCAGGGACCGGTCATCAGTTTCAGCTATGCTGAAACTGCGATCTCTGTGCCTGTCACAGAACCCCCCCCCCCCCCACACACACACACACAAGTCAGTAAGCCTTAGGCATACATTTAACCCCTTGATCACTCCCAGTATTAACCCCTTCCCCAGTGTCATTATTACTGTATCAGTGAATATTTTTAGCACTGATTACTGTAGTAATGTCACTGGTCCCTCCAAAAGTGTCAAAAATGTCAGTTAGGGGTCCGATCTGTCCGCTGAAATGTCACAGTCCCACAAAAAATCGCAGATCACCGCCATTACTAGTAAAAAAAAACAATAAAAATGACATAAATCTTTCTTGTAGTTAGTAGACGCAATAACTTTTGCGCAAACCAATAAAAATATGCTTATTGCGATTTTTTTTTACCAAAAATATGTAGCAGAAAACAAATTGGCCTAAAATGTTAAAAAATTTCGTTTTTTTTTCATTTTAATTTTTTTTTTTAGAATGTCATATAGCAGAATGTGAAAATATTGTTTTTTTTTTTTTTTTTTTCAAAAATTGTTGCTTTTTTGTTTATAGCATAAAAAATGAAAATCACACAGGTGATAAAATACCACCAAAAGAAAGCTCTATTTGTGGGGAAAAAAGGACGTAAATTTAGTTTTGGTACAGTGTCACACGACCACGCAGTTGTCCGTTAAAGTAACACAGTGCCGAATCCCAAAATAGGGCCTGGTCAGAAAGGGGGCAAATCCTTCCGGGGCTAAAGAAGTAAATACGCGCCAAGCACCATTAATCCCTTGTACTGAAAAGTACAATGTACAGCTCTTTTGTATAAAGAAATCCAAGCGTTCAGCTACAAAGAAGGAAACAGGCGCACACTGTGTCACAATCAATGCCAACTGAAGAGTTTATTTAAAGTCAGGAAAAAGGGGTTTACAGTGGGAAGGGACAACTGTACCGCACAACCAATCACACACATGTATACTTTAAAAGGATCAATAGAAAGGGGAGTGTATATGTTCATGCACGAGCAGAGCTGTGTGCCTGAGTTTCCATCCGTTGGGTGCACGAGCGACCATGCACTATTACTAACAATGAAACCCACCTGTAGGAAAAATGCCCGCCAAAAACTAGCGTACCTCATGAACATTGCCCGCTAATACGTATGCATTCACTCCCATCATAACCTAATAGAGTGAAACCTATATAATATACTTAATAAAAAACATATTTGATAATGATTATGCTACTGTTCCAGGGGATGAGACTATATCTGCAAAGGACAATAGCAGCAGTATTAAAATTATGCGGATCAAGCATAATAAAAAGCTACCAGCCATTATTCCAGCAAAAGGGCAGATATTGTCAAAACCATAAGAATTCCACATCACAAATATGTCTCCGCCAGTAAATACCGGGGGCCCAGCTGGCTGATATACATTTGTGTGGTGGTGTTCACCTCGCACTGCCATAGATCTGGACCGGCAATTGCTCACATCACTCAGAGCGCCCGCCGATTGGGATGTTCAGGCAAGTAGCATGCAGTCTCCATTAAATGGAAGGTTTCCACAACTACAGGTCTTTCCTTAATGCCAGTTAAAGCCATATTCACTGTGCATAGCGATTACCGGTAAGCCGATACTGGAAGACATAATGGCAATTTAACTAAAAACACATTCTAAAAAATGTCCACACAAATATTAATAAAATTTCCACAACAATATCAGATGAGGTGAGCAGTAGGACCCTATGGAGCTGATGATGGTGCAGACTGCACACAGCAGGAAACAGGTTGCAGTGGAAGGTGCAGGAACCAGTCAGCAATGTGCTGCATTCATTCATTTAAGTTCCAGAGGGTGCCAGGATATGACAAGCATTTATATGAGCTAGCACACACACACATCTTTTCCGTGGTAAATATGCATTCACAATATGTGTGCGCACATTTGTGCGAGTGCAGCCATATTGGAAATTGGCCACCATGCCAGGCCTACGGGCAACTCTCCTCTGGCTAGTCTCCTGATAGTGCCCCCCTTCAGATGCGCAATACATATTTTCAGGATTTCTGTTGAAGGACTCACGCAGCAATCTGGGAGCATGAATATTCCCTTCTGGCTCCCAGAAATTCTCTTCAGGAGGTAACCTTTCCATTTGACAAGATATTGAGTTTGCTTTCCTCATTTCCTGCCATTAAGAATTGTTTCTACCTCAATTCAGTCTCCCTGCCCACTGTAACAGGTGGTGATGGTGGGTCTTCTCTTTCTGTAAAATGGTCTGAAGAGGCAGGTTTCAGAAGCGACACATGCAAGACCGGGTGGATTTGTAAAATTGTGGAAGTGTCAATTCAAAGGCCACAGGGTTTATCACTTTCCTTATCTCAAATGGCCCAATGAATCTTGGACCCAGCAAGGGAGTTTCAAATCAGCCGTAGATAGCCAGACCCTGTCTCCAACTTTAAAAACTCGATTCCCTCTCCTCTTCTTATTATAGTACCTTTTATAATCCTCCTGAGCTTTTGAAATGGCCTCCTGAAGAACCTGATAGTTGGTTAGGATGGAGGTTAATCTGTCTTGAACTGTGGGCACAGGAGTTTCAGGCAACACATCAGGTAGAAAGGATAGATGGTACCCATAGTTGGCCCAGAATGGAGTCTGGTTTGTGGCAGTGTGTTATTTTAGGCAAATTCAGCACAGGGTAACAGAGATACCAAATTATCTTGTAAGAAAGTGTTCCAAGGTTTGGTTGGTTCTTTCTGTCTGGCTGTTACTTAGGGGGTGGTAGGCTGAGGATAGGCAGACGTCAATGTCTATGGCTCTGCAAAAAGTTCTCCAGAATCTGGATGTAAATTGTGCCCCTCTGTCAGAGACAATGTTTCTGGGCAGACCATGGAGCCTTACTATTTCCATTATAAAGGAAAGGGCTGTTTCTGCGGTAGAGGGAGTGCTCACCATAGGTACAAAATGTGACATTTTAGACAATCGGTCTACTATTACAAAAATGGAAGTGAATCCCTCAGAAGGAGGTAGATCCACAATGAAGTCCATAGACAGCATTTTCCAGGAAAGGTCCGGGACTGGTGATGGTCTTAACAGGCCCCAGGCTTTAGTGTTAGTCCCTTTGCTGTGGAGGCAAGTTGTGCAGGAACCAACATAATCTTTGCAGTCCTGACTCAAGCCTGGCCACCAGAAGGACCGTTGGACAAGTTTGATGGTCGTATATCCTCCAAAATGACTGACTGTCTAATGATCATTAGGGATGATCGAACTTTTGAAAAGTTCGGTTCGACCAGAACACCCGAACTTCACGAAAGTTCGGTTCGGATTTCAGAACCCCATTGAAATCAATGGGACCCGAACTTCTGTAATCAAAAAACACCATTTTTAAGCCCTAAAACCCAATAAATGCCCCTAAAAAGTGCCTAGGGTTCTGGGTCATGCCCCAGGGACGATTAATCACACAAAAAAAAGTTCTTAAAAATTGTCGTTTTTGATAGATAGCCAATTATTGAAAAAATTAAAAAAAAAAAAAAAAAAAGAGATTTCTTTGGATTTAGTGTCTGGGGGGTCTAAAAGTTGTACCTGTGAAGTTTCAGCTCTGTAGCATGTCCAGAACCAGAATTACAGCATACCAAACCTTCAAAAATGACTTTTTTGCTTAACCGCACCTTTCTTTTGCTCCTAATCAACGGCTCAGCCAATGTGTATGATGGGGACATAATGCAGTGCACTGGGAACAAGATTAGAGGTTTTTTTGGAAAAAGGTGCTGTCTCTTTAAATGTGCATATAATTAACGGGTGTATTTCCACAATGGGGCTTTTATTACCAAATGTTTCAAGAAGTCCAAAGATGTATGTAATTGCACTTTATTTCATGTAAAATGGTGTTTGGTGCACTTTAACTTGAAATCTCACAAGAAACAGACATATATGCACGGATACATTGAGGGTTAGGGGTAGGGGCCACAATGTAGTGCAGAGTGAACAAGATTAGAGATGTTTTGGATGAATACTGTTGTCTCTTGACTTTGAATAGAAGTAAAGGATGCTTAAAAATTGGGCATTTGGTGGTGCGGACGATGCCTTGACACCATATCCCTATGAAAGTGCTGGTAATGAAAGCAATAATTGCCTTTGTAAGGAAAAAAATTACAATGATATGCATCTGTGTGACAGGTGCGCAAAAATTGTTGTTTGGGTGTTGGCGGAGCCATACCACTGTAAGCCCAAAGAGCTGGTGTTGAAGAAGGCGTAAAAATTATGAAGGTGTGCACCTGTGGAACAGGTGCTCAAACATGGTAGTTTTGGTGTTGGCGGAGCCTCCCCACCATAACCCCAAAGAGCTGGCTTTGAAGGAGGCCCAAAAATTGTAAAGGTGTGCACCTGTGGAACAGGTTCGCAAACATGGTAGTTTTTGTTTAGCATAGCCTCCCCACCTTAACCCCAAAGAGCTGGTGTTGAAGGAGGCCCAAAAATTGTAAAGGTGTGCACCTGTGGAACAGGTGCGCAAACATTGTAGTTTTTGTTTTAGCATAGCCTCCCCACCTTAACCCCAAAGAGCTGGCGTTGAAGGAGGCCCAAAAATTGTAAAGGTGTGCACCTGTGGAACAGGTGCGCAAACATTGTAGTTTTTGTTTTAGCATAGCCTCCCCACCTTAACCCCAAAGAGCTGGTGTTGAAGGAGGCCCAAAAATTGTAAAGGTGTGCACCTGTGGAACAGGTGCGCAAACATTGTCGTTTTTGTTTTAGCATAGCCTCCCCACCTTAACCCCAAAGAGCTGGTGTTGAAGGAGGCCCAAAAATTGTAAAGGTGTGCACCTGTGGAACAGGTGCGCAAACATTGTCGTTTTTGTTTTAGCATAGCCTCCCCACCTTAACCCCAAAGAGCTGGTGTTGAAGGAGGCCCAAAAATTGTAAAGGTGTGCACCTGTGGAACAGGTGCGCAAACATTGTCGTTTTTGTCATAACCAAAATGAGGTTCTGTGAACGTAAAGAGAATGAGAGGAGGGTTTGAGGGTGGCACCATGGTCCAGGCTTAAACTGAGGCTCAACTGCCACATCACAACGATAGCCTAGTCTACAAGGTCTGCATCAGGTGCATCAAAGCTTGATATCCACGACTGATTCATCTTAATGAATGTCAAACGGTCGACTGAGTCGGTGGAGAGTCTAGTTCGATGGTCTGTGACAAATCCTCCTGCTGCGCTGAATGCCCGTTCCTATAGGACACTGGAAGCAGGGCAGGCCAACAACTCCATGGCATACTGGGCCAGTTCTGGCCAGTGGTCTAATCTTAAGACCCAGTATGCCAGTGGATCGGATTCGTCACATGAAAAGCCCTCTGTGTCACTTTGTGCCCTCACGTAATCGTCCACCATGTGATGCAGACGGTGTCGATGCGATGTGGCAGCTGAGAGGCCTGGGCGGTGAGGACTAAAAAAAGACCGAAAGGCATCCGTCAACCGCACGCCTTCTCCAACGCTCCTCTCGTGACCACCAGTAGAATCCATGGTAGGTTGTCCCCGCCCCTGCACCCTACGGGAGTCGGGGAACATGTTCACCAGATTCCTCTTGAGACTGTCCTCAAGGGATTTGATCCTGTGGACTCTATGGGTGGATGGGAAAAGCTCCGAGACTTTACACTTGTACCGGGGGTCAAGTAGGGTGGCCAACCAATAGTGGTTAGTCTCTTTAATGGCCTTGATTCTGGGGTCCTTTCGCAGGCTCTGGAGCATGATGTTTCCCATGCGTCGCAAATTAGCGAAGGCCTGAGAAGCTGACTCCTCGGGGTCACTCATAACGACATTATCTTCAACGGGCTCCTCCTCCTCCCAGCCACGTACTACTCCAAAGTGTCCCGAGGGAGTCAAACTAGGCCTTGCAGATTGCCGCATGTCTTCCTCCTCCTCCTCCTCAAACCCTGCAAAAGTTCCCGCAGAATCGTCCTCCTCCTCCTCTTCCACCCCTGGATCCTGCTCGGGCCTCTGGGAGCTAGGCATAATGGGGTCAGGATTCTCAGGATAAAGGGGGCCTTGAGAGGCAAGGAAGTCCTCCTCTTCCTCCTGCTGCTCTGCCTCCAGTGCCCTGTCCATAATGCCACGCAGAGTGTGCTCCAACAAAAACAGTACCGGTAGGGTGTCACTGATGCATGCGCTGTCCCGGCTGACCATCCTTGTGGCCTCCTCAAATGGCGAGAGGACAGCGCATGCATCCTTAATCAAAAGCCACTGCCGTGGTGAAAAGAAGCCCAGGCGCGCAGAGCCAGTGCTGGTGCCGTACTCGCATAGGTATTCATTGAGGGCCCTCTGCTGCGTGTACAGGCGCTGCAGCATAGCCAAGGTGGAGTTCCAGCGGGTGGGCATGTCACAGATGAGGCGGTGTACCGGCAGGTGAAACTCGCGCTGCACTTCGGCCAAACGTGCAGTGGCACTGTACGACCGCCTGAAGTGACTGCACACCCTTCTTGCCATCCTTAGCACATCCTGCATTCCCGGGTACGAGTTCAAAAACCGCTGTACCACGAGATTCAGGACATGCGCCAGGCATGGCACATGGGTTAACTTTCCCTGACGAAGGGCGGCCAGGAGGTTTGACCCATTATCAGTAACCACCATCCCTGGCTGCAGCTGGCGTGGTGTCAACCACCTCTGGGCCTGTGCCTGCAGAGCCCCAAGAATCTGAGGGGCAGTGTGCTGCCTGTCCCCTAGACACACAAGCTGCAGCACTGCGTGACACCTTTTGGCCTGAGACATAGAATAGCCCTTTGAACGTTTACGTGGTATCTCATCATATTCAAAGGACCATTCTGCAGAGGAGGGCATGGAGGAGGTAGAGGAGGAGGAGCAGGAGGGGGTAGAAGTGATCGATCTACCCGGATCAGCGACACCACCAGCTGTTTGCAGACGTGGGGGCAACACTGGCTGCAGCACCGAGCCCTGGCTACAATCCCTTCCACTGGCAAGCAGTGTCACCCAGTGAGCAGTGACAGAAATGTACCGTCCCTGCCCATGTTTGCTTGACCAAGTGTCAGCCGTCAAGTGTATCTTACGGCTGACTGACTTGGCCAGGGATGACACTACATTGCCTTCCACATGTTGGTATAGGGATGGCAGGGCCTTACGGGAAAAGTAATGCCGACTTGGCACCTGCCACTGTGGAACTGCACATTTTGCGAAGTCACGGAAGGGAGCAGACTCTACCAGGTTAAATGGTAATAGTTGCAGAGCCAGTAGTTTAGCCAAACTACTGTTTAGACGCTGGGCATGTGGGTGGCGGGGAGTATACATTTTTTTTCGTTCCAGCATGTGTGGAATCGAAATTTGGCGTCTAGATGATACAGCTGGTGGTGTGCTGGAGGTAGATGCGACACTGCCTGCTATATCATCATCCCTGCCAGTGGAGGCTGCCAACAGGTGACGAGTGACTATAGCAGGGCCAGGAACAGACTGATGTGCAGGTGGAGCAGGTGGAGCAGATGGAGCATGAGGAGGAGCGCGAGGAGAACTAGGAGGCCGACTGACCAATCTTTGGCCCTTTTGTGGGTTCTTTAAATGCTCCTGCCAACGGGCCGAGTGGTGGGTTGTCAAATGCCTGTTTAGGCAGCTTGTACCCAGGTGGTTGACATTTTTGCCACGTTTTATACCCTTCTTACAAATCTTGCAGATCGCAACTGTTTTATCTGCATGGGATGTCTCAAAAAAGGCCCAGCAAGATGAGGTGTGTATAGTGGCCCGGGAGACAACAGGTGCGGCCTTAGATGGAGTAGGCCGTCTGCTCTCCCCTCTTGCTTGCTCTGCCTCCTCCTCAACCTCAGACCCAACATCTGACTCCATCAAAGACTGAGCATCAGGCCTGGCCTGGGAGACAACAGGTGCGGCCTTAGATGGAGCGGGCCGTCTGCTCTCCCCTCTTGTTTGCTCTGCCTCCTCCTCAACCTCAGACCCAACATCTGATTCTATCAAAGACTGAGCATCAGGCCTGGCCTGGGAGACAACAGGTGCGGCCTTAGATGGAGCGGGCCGTCTGCTCTCCCCTCTTGTTTGCTCTGCCTCCTCCTCAAACTCAGACCCAACATCAGACTCCATAAAGGACTGAGCATCAGGCTGGAGTAGATGGCCGACACTGTGGTCAAACAGCTCAGCTGACTCCTCTGCCATGTCTGAAATTGGGTCTAAGGGAGGACATGAGGTGGACATGGACTCATCTGTATTTGTTCTGACAACTGCAGAAGACTGACCACTTTTCTCTGCCTGGGTCACTGTAGTTGCAGATGATGCCGATGATGAGGGTTTGTTCATATAGTCCACCACCTCCTGTACATACTGTGGACGTATAGCTTGGCCACTGCCGGAGAACAATCCAAATGGTGGCCTGGCTGAGGACTGACCACCACGTCCACCCCTGCCTCTAGACACCCTAGAAGCTGTGCCCCTTTCCGCAGCAGGGCCACGTATGCCTTTTCTTGGTCTACCAGGCATATTTCTCAATGATGCGTTGGCAACTGTGTGCGGTGAAAAACGCACACTGCTATGCGACCCACAGTTGTCGCTGGATACAGCACAGCAGTTGCGGTTCACGCACAGTAGCAAAGCCTTTTGCACAGTGGACCTAACGCTTTGAACAACAGGCGTTAGGTTGTCACTGATGCGTTGGCAACTGTGTGCGGTGAAAAACGCACACTGCTATGCGACCCACAGTTGTCGCTGGATACAGCACAGCAGTTGCGTGTCACGCACAGTTGCAAAGGCTTTTGTACAGTGCACCTAACGCTTTGAACAACAGGCGTTAAGTTGTCACTGATGCGTTGGCAACTGTGTGCGGTGAAAAACGCACACTGCTATGCGACCCACAGTTGTCGCTGGATACAGCACAGCAGTTGCGGTTCACGCACAGTAGCAAAGCCTTTTGCACAGTGGACCTAACGCTTTGAACAACAGGCGTTAGGTTGTCACTGATGCGTTGGCAACTGTGTGCGGTGAAAAACGCACACTGCTATGCGACCCACAGTTGTCGCTGGATACAGCACAGCAGTTGCGTGTCACGCACAGTTGCAAAGGCTTTTGTACAGTGCACCTAACGCTTTGAACAACAGGCGTTAAGTTGTCACTGATGCGTTGGCAACTGTGTGCGGTGAAAAACGCACACTGCTATGCGACCCACAGTTGTCGCTGGATACAGCACAGCAGTTGCGGTTCACGCACAGTAGCAAAGCCTTTTGCACAGTGGACCTAACGCTTTGAACAACAGGCGTTAGGTTGTCACTGATGCGTTGGCAACTGTGTGCGGTGAAAAACGCACACTGCTATGCGACCCACAGTTGTCGCTGGATACAGCACAGCAGTTGCGTGTCACGCACAGTTGCAAAGGCTTTTGTACAGTGCACCTAACGCTTTGAACAACAGGCGTTAAGTTGTCACTGTATTTTGCTGCCTAGCAAGCACGTATACCTGCTGTGATACAGCAGCACTGTGCCACGTGCTCACTAAACAGAACCCTCACACTTTCCCTACAGAAACTAAATTTTCAAATCTAACTAATGTAGTACAAAGTTCCCTAACTACACTAGATATCCCTTTCCACTAAATAGAAAGCTCCATACAGCAGAAGACTGACACTGTCCCTTAAGTTTTTTTTTTTTTTTTTTTTTTTTTTTTAACTCTAAGAACCAGCACAATCGCTGTATCTAACTACACTGGCTGTAAGCTAAATACAATTCTGCTATATGGAGCTTTAGAACCACTCGATATGTAGGAAATGTAGTGTAGCAAGCAGGAGTCAGACAGAACTGCTTCAACTCTCTTCAACAGGCTCTGGATAACTGTGCTAGGGGTTAGGCGGGGCCATCTTATATAGTGTGGGGCGTATTCACTCCTGATTGGCCTCTGGTCCCCGTAGTCACTCCAATCACGTTCCTAGGAGACTCCTGCCCCCTCATTGGCTTTTGCAGACGTTTCTGGGCCAATCACGGGCTTTTAAAGCCCAGTTCCTGTCCCAGTGCATTTTGGGCGGTTCTGGTGGCCGAATACCGAACTTTTGCCGCAAAAAGTTCGGTATTCGGCCGAATATCGAACATCCAATGTTCGGGTCGAACCGATGGTCGACCCGAACCGTTCGATCATCCCTAATGATCATGGCGTGTTTTAAGGACTAATGTCCTGGTCTCTTGTGTTACAAACATTTTATAGTTATGTCAGAAGAATCCATCTTGCTTCCTTCAGTTTCTGGGCATTGGGCAGATGCTTGCCTTATGGCTGACTTTAGATCAGGAAGTATTAGTAAAAAAAATGTGGGAGGACAGGATTGTGCTGGGAGATGCTACTTCAGGAGTTTCCGGGAACATTCGAGAGAGAGCATCAGCTTTGCTATTCTTGGACACGGCTGACAAGTAATGTGAAATTTAAACCAGGAGAAAAACAGGGCCCACCATGCTTGCCGAGGTCTAAGCCGTTTGGCAGATCTGAGGTATTCCAAATTTTTGTTTCACAGTGTGGGCTGCACCCTCCAGCAGGCATCGCCATTCTTCTAAAGCGGTCTTGATGACTAACAGCTCCTGGTCACCTTCATCATAATTCTTTTCTGCTTGACCTAATTTTCTTGAATAAAGGCTGCTGGGTGGAGCAAAGCTTTAGGCCCCTGGTGCTGTGATAAGATTGCTCCAGTAGCAGCTTCTGAGGCATCTACCTTCAGGATGTAGGGTAGAGTGGGTTCTGGGTGCTGTAATACTGGAGCAGAAGTGAACAGGGCTTTACGTTTATCAAAGGCTTCCTGAGGTTCCGGAGACCACTAAAATAGAGAGTGTTGTCGTGTCAGTTGAGTGATGGGGGCGATGATGGTTGAGAACCCTCTGAGAAACCTTCTGTAGAAATTAGCAAATCCAACAAATCTTTGGATCCCTTTTTTATCCACTGGGGCAGGCCACTCAAGAATAGAAGACACCTTCTGGGGGTCCATGGTGATTCCATTAGTGGATATTATCAACCCCAGGAATTGAATGGCTTGTTTCTCGAACTCACATTTCTCTGCTTTTGCATACAGTCCATGTAGTAGTTAAGACTTTCTTCACATGTACATGGTATAGTTCAAGTGATGCAGAGAAAATAAGAATATCGTCAAGATAGACAATCAGGAAGTGATCCAGGTATTCTTTAAAGAAATGCTGGAAAGTTCTGGGGGCATTACATAATCCAAAGGGCATGACAAGATACTCAAAATGTCTGAAACAGGTTCGGAAAACTATCTTCCACTCTTCCCCCTCTCTAATCTGGACTAAGTTATAAGCACCCCGGAAATCTAGTTTTGTGAAAACGTGGGCAGTCCGAAATCTTTGAAAGAATTCTGGTTCTGGAGGAAGCAGATATAGAATTTAATGGTAATTTTATTTATGTTCAAATATTTTTTATTGGGTTTTGTAGAACATTGAGAACATATACAAAATAACAGTAATATAAAATAATCAAAGATTTGTATAAAACAAAGAATATCAAGTTGTTAATGCCATAGTAGCACAATCAGTAGACAATGGTTATCAAAACATAGAGGTTAACTTTGGTTATCACGTTATAGAGGTATTGAGTAGGGAAGGGAAGGACAGGGGGTACGGAGGGAGGTTAAGGCAGGGAAAAGAAAGTGTTGCATAGCAACATAGCATATCACAGAAAAGGTACATAGTATACGATTCGCCATCTTTGCCAAAGACTAGAAACTAGGTATTATTCAAGTTAACACCTTGCATTTTGGGTGGTATAGCAACAATGACCACTTAGACAAAAACCGCTTAATCTTTAAGGCCTTTCTTGCGACCATTTTTTCCATTTTGCATTGGTAATTGAGGTCTGAAAGTGTGTCAGTAGTAATGGATGGGGGAGTAGATGCTTTCCACTGCCTAGTTATATTTGCTTTGGCAGCAAACAGTTGGTATATAATGGGGAGGTTATATTGAGTTTGAAGGTCAACAAATGTTTTTAGTGTGTTTTGTGTTTGAATGTCACCTATATAGGAGATGCCTGCTTTTTGCCACTTCAAGAGGTGTAGGTTTGGAGAATACGTGGATAGTACCCTTAGTGGTAAAGGTATGTTTTGGGCTTGTGGGTTGAGGGAAGGGGTAGTAGAATTTTCTCCATGCTTGAAGGGAGGCTGTAATTGAAGGAAGTATCATGCATAGGGTTACGATTGCCTATGTTGGAAAGAAGGAGGAGGTCTGTCAGGTTCTTACCTTCAAGAGGGGGGTTTTCCATAAGTGACCAGATTTTCTTGGTTGTAGGGTGCCACCAGTAGTAGGTCTTATCTAGGATGACCACATTATAATTAGAGCTAATTTGTGGTAGTCCAACACCACCTTTGTGTTGGGGGTCTTGTTAGTATGAAACAGGGGCACCTAGGTTGCTTAGAATTCCAAATAAATTTAGAGATATGTTTCTGGATGGAAGAAAAGTAAGATTGGGGGATAGGTATAATCACTGTGCTAAAAATGTATAGGAGTTTATTGAGTACAATCATTATGACGGTTGCTATTCTGCCTAGGGTGGATAGATCTGTGATGCATAGGGAATTTAGAAGAGAAGGTAATGTTTTTTCAAATGCGTAGTGGTTATATTCTGCCATCAAGTTGGTGTTGCGAGTAATTTATATTCCTAAATAGGGAATACTTTCGGATGCCCAACTGAAGGGCAGAGAGGCTTTCAATTGAGACTCACATTTTGGGGGTAAGTATAAAGGAAGAATTGTGGATTTGGCGGAATTGAGTTTATAGAGGGATACGAGACTAAACTGGTGTAATTTGTCCTGAATCGCTTGAATGGAGTTTTGGGGGTTGGAGATCATCAGAATTATATCTGCATAGAAGCTTATTTTGTGTTCATTTCCGTTGTAGGGGATACCTGATATGCATGGGTCAGATCTAATTTTCATGGCCAGAGGTTCCATTAACAGTGAGAATATTAAAGGGGAGAGATGGCAACCCTGTCTGGTACTGTCAGTTATTGGAAAGGGGGTTTATACTGTAATGCTCCACATGTAAGAACACTTGCTGAGGGGTTTGAATAAAGAGATAGAATTGTGGTTTGGAACCATCCCGTGATACCTAGTTAGGTGAGGATTGCTCTTAACCTCCCTGGCGGTATGATTGTTTCAGATTTTAGGTGCTGAAAGCTGTACCATTATTTTGCATGTAATTCTTAAGAACGAGCAGCCCAAACCAACTATTTACATATGATTTATTTTTTACTGTGCGTTCTTCTTTATAACATCTCGGGTATGATAAAGTTTGAAACACAAAATCATAAATTATGATATAATAAATAACTATAAATAAGTTAAAGTGTGTATGTGGCTCGGGGTTAGCGCTAATGGCTCTGAAATTTCACCTCGAGCCACACTCAGGAATACAGCTAAGGAGTTTAAGAAACCCCAATGCACTCTGTTGAACGCCTTCTCCGCGTCAAGGGACAATAGCAGAGAAGGCGTTTGGCTTTGGGTGGCTAAGTGTACTAGATTCATGACTCTTCTTGTGGCAGGTAATTTTATTTAATTCTATGTAGTCCACAAGGGGCGTAAATGTGGTCCTTCTTTTCAACAAAGAAGATTCCCGCACCTGCTGGGGAAGAGGATGGACAAATAAATCTTTCTCTAGATTTTCAGCAATTTTGGGACCTAGAGCTTCCAATTCCACCTTGGATAGTGGGAATATCATGCCAAAGGAAATGTCTGCACCTGAAAGCAATTCTATGGGAAAATCATAGGGCTGATGTGGTGGCAAGACATCGGCTTTCTTTGTATCAAACACATCTAGAAAGTTGTGGTAACTGGACAGGACAAGCTGGCTGCTGTCAGATACTGGTTGAATGGTCATGCAACTGGAAGAGCTCAGGGACTCGGGTACAAAACAATGTTGGCGGCAGTAGGCAGAGGAAAACATGATCTCCCCCTTAGACCAGTCCTTCCTGGGGTTATGGGCTCGCAGACATGGGATGCCCAATATCACAGGGAATATAGGGAAGCAAAGGACATCAAAGCACAGGAATTCCTGATGTTCAGAGTCAGTTATAGTCATAAAAGGTTCAGTCTCCTGAGTGATGGGCCCCGACGTGGGGATGGTGCCATCTGCCAGGGGAACAGTAAGGCTCAGTATTTTAGGGCTAAGCGAAATCTTAAATTTCTTGGCCAGTACAAGGTCTAGGAAGCAACTGCAGGCACCAACATCAATTGGCCTGAAACTTGATTTCCCCATCGGTCTCCTGTAATCAGATGGATAGAAGGAGGAGAGATGGATAGATCCTGGAGACTGGAGAGTAAGCAGGGCAAGGAAACCAGGGCTTACTGGGTCTCACAGGGCAATTATGAAGAAAATGTCCAGGCCCTCCACAGTAGAGGCATAGGTTGGCTCGCGGACGGCATGTCCTTTCTTCGGGAGTTAGGGCAGAATGCATCAGTCCAATCTGCATTGGTTCCCCCTCCAGAAGTGTTGAGGAAGAAGAGGTAATGTGCATAGAGTAGCTTGCTGAGGGAACTATGGGTAGCATCCAGGTACGTCTGGAGAAAGGACTGAATTTGTTCACATCATTGCTCCCACACTCGGCAATCAAGCTGGATGGCCAGTTTGATGAGGTGTCCCAGAGTGGCAGGGGCATCGACTTGAGACAGCTCATCTTTAGGTGCTTCAGATTGGCAAAGCCGAAACTGGTACTTTAATGCGGCCTCATTCCAGCCGGTGTCTGCTGACCATTTGGCAAGTTCAACTGTATAACCCTCTACAGGCTGGCGCCCTTGTTGTAGTGTGTGTAGGGCTGCCTCAGCCGTGGCCATCCGCAGGGTGTCGTCGTAAAGTTGCGACATATTTTTGAAGAAAGCTGAGACTGAGTTGAGGACCGAGTTATTTTGCTTTATAGGATTATGGGCCCAGGATTGTGGTTTATCTGTGAGCAGGGAAATGACGAAGCCAACTTTAACGGTTTAAAGAGAAAAAGTCTGTGGTTGCAGACCTAGATATAACTGGCAAGCATTTTTAAAAGCCCTGAACTTTCTTCGGTCCTCAGAGAAATGTTCAGATATGGGGACCCTAAGTTCAGGTGGAGGCACCAATATCGTGGTCGTGACAGCTGTGCGTTCATAGGCAGCAGAAGCTGAGGCAGGGGCCGAATTTGTAGTGTAGTGTAGACTCTGCAGTAGTGGATAGACTCTGCAGACGACCTTCCAATTGAACATAGCCTTCTTGCAGATTTTTTACGGCTTGCGATGGCTTTGACTTGTTGGCACAGAGCCTCTAATGGAGACACACCTCTGTCAGCTTCAGACATCTTTTGGCTGACTGGTACAGTCATGTACCTGGTCCTGAACCTGAAATTCTTGCAGCTGAGAGCTGAGTGTCCCAGAAGGTGGAAACAGGGAACACAAAGCCCAGAGAAGCAGGGATTTCCGGCTGTGCCACAGATGAGAGATGCAGGTGGGGAGATCCAGGTGGATACCAGATGAGGTAAGCAGTAGGACCCAGTGGAGCTGATGATGGTCCAGACTGCACACAGCAGGAAACAGGTTGCAGTGGAAGGTACAGTAAGCTGGATACAGCAAATAGGTATTGCAAGCTGGAGAAACAGGTAAGTACTACAGATGGGTACAGCAGGCTGGGTACTGCAGGTAGTCACCAGGGTGAATCACAGAAGACAGGATGAAGCAGGAAACACAGCCAGAGATGGATACCAAGGTCAGTAAGCCAGTGGTCAGCAGACAGAAGAACAGGGATGGGGTCAGGCAAGCCAAAGTCATACAAAGGACAGGAGACAAGAGCAGATCCATGGGCATTTCAAGGTCAGAGCTAGGGGAGAGACAAGAGGTATCAAAAGGCAGGCCAGGTTGGTAACAGGTGATCAGAAGCATAAGCACACACATAGACACAGGAACAGGAAGCAGGAAGCTGAAGGCAAGTCAGCAATGTCCATGGGCTGCAGTCACTATTTTAAAGGCCAGAGGGCACCAGGATCTGACACACGTCTTTGCCGTGGTGAATGTGCATTAGCAATACATGTGCGCGCATTTATGTGAGTGTGGCCATATTGGAAATTGGCCACCATGCCAGGCCTACGGACAACCCTCCTCTGGCTAGTCTCCTGACAGGGGCCTTATTGTCATACAAATGTGAAAAAATAACACTCCCTCTGTCATTTTAAACGATATCTTCACTTTTGACGCACTTACACTTCTTAGTCCTTCTCCTTCTTCCTATTCCTTCACCACATCCTTGAAACATTTGGCACCCAATGTTCATTAATTTCAGTAGAACTAGGTCTAAGTCAACTGACTGACTGCTTGCATTTCTGCTTTCCAGTGCAACTGGCACTATTCATCCACCAATCTATGTAAGGGAGCTATGCTATCAGGCACTTTGTACAACTACCTCATTGAATTGGTTATAAAAGGAGAGATGTTAGCATTGTAACCCATTCTGATTTGACTTCTTTTTTAGGTTTTCAAATCTCTTTCCAAGTCTGATAAGACAGTTGTGTATAGATGAGGACGCAGACCTAGCAGGTAGCAAAATGTTATGCACATTCACGCGCCTCCCTCTCTTTTATTTAATTACAATATATGTACTACTGTTATGGTAGGGGTATGTAACCAGACACTCTACAGTGTAACAGTAACAATGTCCAACATGAGAAGCAACATCTACATTATAATGATGGCTCCTGGCTGGCTCCTGGCTGGCTTTGAAGAATGCACACACTTGTCTTGCCGGCAAACCTTGAATTTAGAGTTCTGGGACTAGAATTTGCTGTATTTTTGTTAGATACTGACCAACAAATCCAATAAGTATTAAAGGTAACCCAACAACATAAAACATATGTGGAAATTTCAATACTCAGTTTTTAAGTATATCTGTGCAGACTTCAGCCTAAAATTTCCGTTTTAAGTCTTATGCCATCTGAGAGTTGTTACCTTTCCAGTTGCTGTTCTTACACACTGTTTCCTCATTTATGCATGTGACTAACATTAGCAAATAACATAGCCCCGCAATTCATGCACCTCAATGTTATTGATGCAAAAACAAAAAAAAAAAAAAAACAATTGGCTCCTTATTTTATTTATTTATTTATTTATTTATTTATTTTTCACTAATCAGTGTTTGCATAGTGAGACCCCTTGATATCTTTTTGTGATTCTATCTGAAAAAAAAATTACTCTTTTTCTTGTGAGTTCTACAGTTTTGATTGAACTTTAAGTTAAATCAATACATAACTGTATGTGATGAATGGAGATTTACAGTATACATCTGCTTTATAAGTGGCTTGTTGAAATGTGAAAAACACGTTAGGAAGAAACTTTATCCAGTAAAGATAATTAGAATAAGATACAGTAACCTGTAACATTCTTCATGACTTCCACCTTTGGCACCAATCTCCTTATACTACAAATTTTATGTAACTCCAGCATTTTCCACTGGCTAGTGGTCATGAAATATGTCTTTCTGCTGCCATTTACAATTCTGCTCACAGTGCATATCTTTCCTGCTCAACAGACCATGCTGCATTTTCCAGTGTGAGCAGCATTCACATAAAAGTGACTAAGTCAATGGCAGCCACATTTACACCTGACGGATTTGAGATCTTTGGCTTTAACCTGTCATTGGCACGTTGGATGAGAGCATGAAAGTGTTTTATCAACAGCAAAAGCAGCTTCTTGCTGGCTGGCTGAGACAGATAAAAAGTAAAGGTGGAAATATACATTACTTTATTCTTGCAGGATGAAATAATAAAAATCTTAGGTTTCTCACTCTGTTGCCAAGTACCCATATAGACATGCCCAATTACGTCTATCTTTTCCTCATTTTTAAGCTTTTGGGGTTTTTTTCCTTGTTATTTCTATATTTTTTTAAATTATTTGAATCATACAAACTGTCTGATTCTCAGTGATGTAAATCTTGCCTTGACTATGTTACATAGCTTCTATTAGCTTCTATTAGAAAAGGAGGAGGAAAAACCTGTTTTATGCCATTATAATGACATCTACGTACCTGTACTGTAAACCCTTTCTCCGTTAAACTGGAACTTTAGGCACAAAGCTAAGTGCCCAGTTGAAACACAAACATGTTTTCTGTTTTACCTGAACATTTCTAATTCTGTTTAGCCAGTCTTTCTTTCCTTTATAAGCTGAAAATGTATATGATGCTGGTGAACATGGCACTCCCACAGTTTATAGCTGCAGAGAAAATTATTGTATCCAAATGCAATAGCAAATCTGTAGGTAGCAATAACCACCAGAGAAAATAATCAAATCTATAGCGCCTACAAAACTCTGTTTCTGGCGTGGCGTGGTTCTTGTAAAATCCCTATAGTATTCCTTTGGCTCTGTGCTGGCTTGTAGCCAAACTATACCCCACAATTCCCTGCACCACAGACTTTAAAGGTTTCTTGTAAGGTCACTGCCACACAGAATATTGCATTGTGATAATTGTGTGCAGATAGGGACAATGATAATTGCTTAAAGAGAAAAGGTTTGCATAATACATGGTTTGTGGACACTTCACCATCACACCTATATAAGCTTGTAGAACCACTTTATAAAACTCTGGTCCGACCGAATCTGGAGAATTCTGTCCAGTTCTGGTCGCCAGTCCTCAGAAGGGATGCATTGGAGCTGGAGAGAGTCCAGAGAAGGGCATCTAAACTAATTAGGGGATTGGAGGACCTTAATTAAGAGCGACTACAATCACTTAATTTATTCTCCCTGGAGAAGAGATGCCTGAGAGGGGACATGAAAGCAATTTACAAATACCTCAATGGTGATCTCAGCATAGAAAAAAAGCTATTCAGTTGCAAGGATTGCATGAGGATGTGAGGACATACAATGCGATTAGAGGAGAAGCGTTTTAACCTCAGGCAATGCAGGGGGTTTGTCAGGATCCGGACTGGTAGCAGGAGCGGTGCAGGGAGTGGATCCTCTGTGTCAGTGAGGGAATGGCGTGGACCGTACCAGAGGATCGGTTCTAAGTAGTTACTGGTTTTCAGCAGAGCCCGCCGCAAGGCGGGATGGTCTTGCTGCGGCGGTAACTACCAGGTCGTGTCCTCCGGTAGCAGCTCAGCCTCACTGACTGCTAAGACAGGCGTAGTACAAAAGGGACAGGCAGAGACGTAGTCAGACGTAGCAAAGGTCAGGGCAGGCAGCACAGGTTCAGAGGTGGTAATCGTTAGCAAAAGGTTCAGCAACAGGCAAGGGATTACACAAATAACGCTTTCACTAGGGCACTGAGGCAACAAAGATCCGGCAAGGGCAGGAAGGGGCAGGTCACTTATATATGAAACAGGAAACAGGAAGGGAGGTTTGGACCAGGCACCAATTACTGGTGCACTGGCCCTTTAAATTTCAAACAGCCGGCGCGCGCGCGCCCTATGGTGCGGGGACGCACGCGCCGGGAACCACGTGAGCGGGGAGCGGAGGAGAGAGCCGGAGCAGGCACAGGTGAGTGGATCTGGGACGAATGCCGTGAGCGCTCCGGTCCAGGAGCAGGGACCGGAGCGCTCAGCGTTACAGGGTTCTTTACTGTTAGGGCTACAAGATTGTGGAATTCTCTACCACAAGAGGTAGTTTCTGCAGGAAGTATGGCTACTTTCAAAAGACTCTTGGACATGCATCTCAAGAATCAGAACATTAAGCTGTATGAGAGATGATTACGGCCACACACACCTACACAGGTTGAACTGGATGGACTATTGTCTTTATTCAACCTCAACTACTATGTAACTATGTAACATCCTATTCCAGTACCATGGGCATAAATATAGAGTTGTCCCCTTCCAAAGATATAACCACCTCTACTCTTCTCACAAGGCTGTCTACAAGATTTTGAAGAGCATGTGTGGTTTTTTTGCTCTTTTAGCCAAATGAGTTGTCCCGTCTGAAAGCTATAATCACCTCTACTCTTCTCAGAAGGCTTTATACAAGTTTTTGAAGAGTACTTGTGAGTTTTTTGCTCATTTAGCCAAATGAGCATTTTGTGCTGTCAGGTACTGATGTTGGACGAAAAGACTTGGCTCACAATAGGCATTTCAATTCACCCCAAATGTGATCAGTATTGTTGGGGTCAATTCTCTGTGCAGGCCACTCGAAGTTCTCCACACCAGGCTGGTTCAACTATGTCATTCAAGTAAACTGTTTTTAAAAATATTGTATTATTAAACATCTGTATAGTGTTATTACACTATATTACCAAAAGTATTGGGATACCTGCCTTTACACGCACATGAACTTTAATTGCATACAGTCTAAGTCTGTAAGGTTCAATGCTGAGTTGGCCCACCCTTTGCAGCTGTAACAGATTCAACTTATCTGGGAAGGCTGCCCACAAGGTGTCTATGGGAATGTTTGACCATTCTTCCAGAAGCACATTTGTGATTTTGGGCACTGATGTGGACAAAAAGGCCTGGTTCGCAGTCTCCACTCTAATTCATTTCAAAGTTGTTTTATCGGGCTGAGGTTAGGACTCTCTGTGGACCAGTTAAGTTCCTCCATCCCAAACTCACTCATATTTGTCTTTAAGGACCTTTCTTTGTGCACTGGTCCAAATCATTTGGTGAAGGGAGGGTTATGGTGTGTGCCTTTTTTCATGGGTTGGTCTTGGCCCCTTAGTTCCAGTGAAGGGAACTCTTAAGGCATCACCATACTAAGACATTTTGGACAATTTCATGCCCAAACTTTGTGGGAACAGTTTGGAGATGGTCCCTTCGTGTTCCAGCATAACTAACCACCGGTGCACAAACAAGGTCCATAAAGACATGGATGAGCAAGATTGGGGTGGAGGAACTTGACTGGCCAAAATCCTGACCTCAATCCGATAGAACACCTTTGGGATGAGTTAGAGCTGAGACTGTGAGCCAGGCCTTCTTGTCCAACATCAGTGCCTGACCTCACAAATGTGCTTTTAGGAAGAATGGTCAAACATTCCCATAGACACACTTCTAAATCTTGTGGACAGCCTTCCCAGAAGAGTTGAAGCTGTTACAGCTGCAAAGGGTGGGCCAACTCAATATTGAACCCTATGAACTAGGATTGGAATGCCATTAAAGTTAATGTGCGTTTAAAGGCAGGTGTCCCAATACTTTTGGTAATATAGTGTATATACAATGATAGCCTTCATTGTAATAAATCTGGACTGCAGACATTTATAAACAACACAAATAAATTAAGTTACATTTTTCTAAAATATTTGCATGTACTGAACTTTTACATGCAATTAACATAAGTACATGAATCTGTTTTGCTACCAGCCCCTATAATTCCCAACAAAGCAGCAGTCAAAATAAGAGAGGGAAGACCAGCCCAAGAAGACAATTAGGGGTCAATTCACTAAGAGTTAAATAATGTAAAATAAAATGCAGTAAAATGACGCATGCAGTAAATCAGTTGTGAAAGTTCAATTCACTGAGAATTTAGTGTTAAATAACGAATGCGGTATTTTTTTATTGTTCAGTAACTACAGCATTTTCTTGCGGTAATTTATCACACATGTCGGTGGTTAAGGGTTGTTTAATGTAATTTCCTTATAGCATTTTACTTTTTAACATGTTTGCTATTTTCCTTTTGCAAAAAAACTTTTTTTTAATCTAACATTTTTTACAGCAATCTGTATTTGGATGCATTGAAATTTTAACTGCCTTCTAAAATGTATGTCTCCTGATGCTTGGTAATCAAAGCTTATTTACTAAATCCATCATGCCATACATTCATAAAAAAGTGTTTTTTTTAAAATGTATGGCCTACTACTAGACCTGTTGAAAATGAACTTTTCTATACTTTTGGCCAAATTCTGTGCTGCTGCCTATGCTTATATTATGGAAACTAAAGAAAATTTAACTATTTTTTTCTTTATAATTTTGTTAAACATTTTTTCTTATTTTTCATGTTCCTATCCAAGTTTAACTTTTTGTAACGCTGTATGTAACCAAAAATGTTATAATGGCCACTTCAAGAGGTCACTTCTAGCTGGAGTAATTGTCGTGGGTAACATACTCCATTGTTGCACTTTTGTAAACAATGTTTATTTACAAAAAAAAAAAACATTTATAAAGTTCTTGATGTTAAATTTCGGCCAATGTTTACATTTAATTTGCACTGCAGATCATGCCTTTTGGATTTACTTAAAAAAAAAAAAAAACATATATATATATATATATATATATATATATATATATATATATATATATATATATATATATATATATATATATATTGCATACTCGTGATGCATAATGCCACATATTTGTGTGTCCACTGCTGGTGAAATAGTGTCAACTTTCTGTGAGTCCTCTTTGGGTGGACTTAGACCCCTCTCTGAGGGTATTATTGCTCTCCTTTCTGTGGATGGAATAGTACCCCTTCCTGTGGGTGTTCTGTGGGTGTAATTAGGCCCCTTTCTGTGGATCTTCTGTGGGTTGAATGAGGCTTTTGGTGGGTGGAATGCCCCTTTCTGAGGGTTTGAATAGACCCCTCTTTCTGGTACTGCACTGGTTACCACCGTCTTAAATATCGCACCTTTTTTTAGTTCCTGTTTGTTTTGCGAAATGGACTTTTTTTTTGCGATATTTACCAACAAATTTTATTTTTTTCGTTGTATACCACAAAATCATTTTTTTTTTTTTAAGAATTGCTTTTTATTTATCGCATGCAATCATTTATGCAAATGAGTAACATAATATCCTTACCATATGCGGTAAAGCTTGGAGAATTGACCCCTTAGACTTAACAGATTAGTGCACACATTTTTGTGATAATTAACAACATTTTTTTCGTTGTTATTGCAAAATAGTTATTTTTTTGTTAATGATTGGACTTTATTTACTGCATGCAATAATTTATGCTAATGAGTAACATGATACCCTTACCGCATGCAGTAAAGCTTAGTAAATTGGCCCCACTGTCTCTTCTGCATGCATATGTGCTATAAGGAAACATGCTGACAGCAGTATGGAACAGAGTGAGTAGCATTGATAACTTATCAGTATATTGTTCAAACAAGCTGTTCAGTAAAAGGTCTGCAGGGGTGCTTACATTGGTTATTGTTTATTAATGTGAATTAAAATAGAACAAGAGGCAAACATTCTTACCTTTTTTGTTAGAGTAAGGGAGGGTTGTAACCCAGTCAGTTTTTTGCTCTATGTATCCCATTGGGGAGATTTCCCTTCACTTTATGTCTTTGAAAACAGGAAGTAAGAGGGGATCCCTCTGAAGTGAATGAATCCCTTTTTTGTCACTATAGTCAGCAGATCTAGTGTCCCAATTAGAAGCTTTATCCTCTATTCCTCTTCTGGTATGAACCCAAAATTTGGGATGGTCTTTTATTTTGGTAAAAATAGTAAACAGGACAAATTAAGAGGGTAAGGCCCAGTTCACACTGGGGCGACGCTACTTCACGGGGCGACCTCCGAGGTCGCGGCGCGCTGCTCGCACCGCGACCTCGGAGCGGCCGGCACGGACTTCATAACATTGAAGTCTATGCAGGTCGCTCCGGGTCGCCCCAAAGAAGCTCTGGACCCTTTTTCTAAGTCGGAGCGACTTGTGTCGCTCCTATTAGAACGGGTCCATAGCTTCTCAATGCAAGGCGACCTACGGCGACCTGTCAGGCGACCAGGTCACCTGACAGGTTGCCCCATTGTGAACGCGGGCTGAATCTCCCTTAGGTGGCTCAAACAGCAATAAAAAACTGACAGGTGACAAGTGTTCTTTAAAAAGGTCCATTGAACATACAATTTGCTGTGCCATGTTGCTGGCAAAACTTCCTTTTAAGCACTAGTGGCACTGTTATAGCTTGTCCCAACTGCTGTGACAGTCTGAATTTCAAATAACAGAACAAATTAAACTAATGTTGGTTAAAAAAATAAATATTATTTCAAATATTATCAAGAATACAATATTGTTCATGTTTGTTATCCTTCAAGTGTTTGGCAGAATATAACCGCCAGAAGACAGATACTGATGTGATTCACTGCAGAAGATGTGAAGAAAGGAACGCAGGATGGTTTTTATTGTTCATTTTTTGTTGGCATGTCATATTGTAAAGTCAACAATTGTCAAAGTAGTAAAAAGATATTTTACTTTGCTGAGGAAAAAACAAAATGTAATGATACATTTCATGTATATAGAGGTTCTAAAAAGAGATATCAATCAGATAAAAAAAAAGCCTGTCTACCATATTGATTCTTTGGCTTCAGAAAGTCATAAATAGGTCATAAAGTTTTCTATCTTCATATTAGCATAGTTTACAACAGTGGCATAGAAGTCTGATAATGGGACCACAACATGTAAGCACAAGAATGACACTCCCAGAGATGTTGGATGGTGTAAGGCCTTGTGGAGGCTGTAGTACTTGCATGGAGGATAATGGGAAGACACAGACTGCAAAAGAGGTGAATATATTACCTCTTCTATTGCAGGAATTAACCACTTGCCAACCACCCCCCGCAGTCTTACTGCGGCAGGCTGGCCCTGCTGCGCAAACCGACGTAGTACTACGTCGGTCACGCGCGTGGTGCTGGTGCTGGGGGGCGAGCCAACCGTTCTTCTCTCTGAAATGATCACAGAGCGCCTGTGATTCTTCTATATAGGATCACAGGTCTCTATGGTCATTTCACAAGCCCCTCCCCCCACAGTTAGTAAACACTCCCCTAGGCTTACATTTAACCCTTTTAATCACCCACTAGGTTAACCCCTTTCCTGCCAGTGTCATTATTACAGTAACAGTGCATATTTTTAGCACTGATTACTGTAGTAATGTCACTGGTCTCCACAAAAGTGTCAAAAATGTCAGTTAGGGGTCCAATCTGTCCGCCGCAATGTCGCAGTCCTGCTAAAAATCGCAGATCGCCTCCATTACTAGTAAAAAAAGAAAAGTAAATAAAAATTACCCCTAGAATAAATCTTTTCCCTAGTTTGTAGACACGATAACTTTTGTGCAAACCAATCAAAATCCACTTATTGCGATTTTTTTTTTATCAAAAATATGTAGCAGAATACAAATTGGCCTAAAAGGAGGATGAAAAAATGTGATTTAAATTTTTTTCTTGGGAATGTTATATAGCAGACAGTGGAAAATATTGTTTTTTTTTTTTCAGAGTTGTCGCTCTTTTTTTGTTAATAGCACAAAAAATAAAAATCGCACAGGTGATCAAATACCACCAAAAGAAAGCTCTATTTGTGGGTAAAAAAGGACATTAATTTTATTTTGTTACAGCGTCCCACGAGCGCGCAATTTTCTGTTAAAATAACGCAGTGCCGAATAGCAAAAAATTGCTGGTCATTAAGGGGGCAAATCCTTTCAATCTAGAACTGGTTAAAATAGGACTTTTTCAAAGAATGACAGCATTTCATCTGGCAGTTAAATGAACCTACGGGTGCCTATCCAAAACTAAGGGTGTTTTCACACTAGCACTTTTGGTGCGCACCCGGGTTCGATTGATATCAGAATTCGGTTCTTTTTGATGATGTGAACACTGTTTTTGAACTCCGGTGCGCACCCGCCAACCGTACCCAAGTCCACTTAAAAAGGGTGGTCTGGGGTACGGTTCATGTGAACTCCAGTATGGTTCGCTTCTGATGAGAATGCAATCGTACCAAAGCAAGCAAATCTTTCCATTTTGGCACCTTCTCGTTTACAGCGGTTGCCACGCAACATGAGTACGCGCCGGTTGCAGCTTGATGACACAAGTGTACCGCGGTTCTGATACAAAAATCTAATGTGAACACAGTCCATCTGGGGCAGGGGGAGGGGAGAGCAATCGAACTCGGGTTCGGACCAGGTAATCAAACCAAGTGTGAAAACACCCTTAGTTATTGGTTTTAGAAGGACTTACTCTTATGAATTACTACATATTTCTATTTAAAATTCCGAATTTTGCATAAAAAAAAAATAATTGTATATATGAATAATGCTCACTGTTTTTGTAGAGTGGTTTGCCCCTGTGGTGAAATACATTTCTGGTCTCTGGGAACCCCTGCTAAATATTAAAAATCTACAACTCATGAAACATTATTGTGACAGTCAGTGGGAAGAATGCTCCTTAACCACTTGCCGACTGCTCACAGTATATTTACTGCAGCAGTCAGCCCCTCACAGGCAGAGCGACGTAGGTCTACGTCGCTAGCCTGTGAGGCTCTGGGGAGCGAGCGGCGCAGCCGGAGGTGCGCTCCCGCTCGGTCACAGACCCCCCCGCGCGTGTGACTGGCGGACCCGATGCCCGCCGGTCACTCGGCGATCGTCGGGGGAGAGGGAGAAAGTCAGGCGGCTAGTGGAAACAAGCCGCCTGTCATTCTCCCCGGTGTAGAAACGATGATCACACGGTTCTACTATGTAGGACCGTTGATCATTGTTCCTACACATCAAGCCACAGCCAATCACAGTTAGACACAGTCATGTCCTCATTGGGAAGAATTACCCCCTTACAGATAGCTAAAAGGAACAATAGTGTCATTGGGAACTTATCTGAGAGGCAGAAATTGCCCATTGCCCATTGCTCAAGGAACTTCTAGCAACCTCAGGAGGAACCCTAGGGTTCCACGGAACCCTGGTTGAGAAATCCTGATAAACGGTATAGGAACTTGCTAAGTCCAGGTTTAGCTGTGGCCAGGACATGGGATTCTAGGTGTAGCTGTTGCCAGGACATGGAATTCTAGGTGTAGCTGTGGCCAGGACATGGACATTCAAGTAACTGCGTATGCTTAAAAGTAGAAAATGAGTTTTGAAACAAGCCATCACTAACCTCTGTAGCTGCAGACACAATGGAACAATTTCACCTTAAAGTTTACAGCAGAATTACTTAACCACTTGCCGACCGCCGCCCGACTATATACGGCGGCGGTCAGCCCCTCCCAGGCAAAGTGACATACCGGTACGTCACTAGCCTTGGAGGGAATAGGGGGCGAGCGTGTGCCACCGGAGGCGCGCTCCCGCCCCCGCTCATACCCGAAGAAGCCGGCGCGTGTGACCGGCGGACCCGATGTCCGCCGGTCACTCGCGATCGTCGGGTAGAGAGGGAGAAAGGCAGGCGGCTAATGTAAACAAAGCCACCTGTCACTCTCCCTCGTGTAAAAGCACTGATCACTCGGTCCTGCTATGTAGGACTGTTGATCTGTGCTGTTACACACAAAGCCACATCCAATCACAGTAAGAAACAGGCCCCTAGGGACACACTTAACCCCTCCCTCTCCAATAAAGTTAACCCCTTCCCTCCCAGTGTCATTTTTACAGAAACAGTGCATATGTATAGCACTGATTACTGTGGTAATGTCACTGGTACCCCCAAAAGTGTAAAAAATGTCAGTCAAGGGTCCGATCTGTGCGCCACAATGTCGCAGTACAGCAAAAAAAATCACAGATCGCCGCCATTACTCGTTAAAAAAAACCCACCAAAAATGACAAAAATCTTTCCCTTAGTTAGTAAACGCAATAACTTTTGCGCAAACCAATCAAAATACGCTTTTTGCAATTTTTTTTACCAAACATAGGTAGCAGAAAACAAATTGGCCTAAAATGTTAAAAAATGTTGATTTTTACATTTTTTGGGGGGAATTTCATATAAAAAAAATGTGAAAAATATTGTTATTTTTGCAAAATTGTCGCTCTTTTTTTGTTTATAGCGCATGATCAAAAAATCGCACAGGTGATCAAATACCACCAAAAGAAAGCTCTGTTTGTGGGAAAAAAGGACGTCAATTTCATTTGGGTACAGCGTCGCACGACCGCACAATTGTCTGTTAAAATCACAAAGTGCCAAATCGCAAAATAGGCCCTGGTCAGGAAGGGGGTAAAATCTTCCGGGGCTTAAGTGGTTAAAGACTAAACTCAAGACAGATTTAAAAGAACCAGATTAATTCAGTTCTGTATTTATCATTACATCAATAAATCTAAATGTTTTACTCAAGCCTACTCATGTATACCTAAAATAGCCTTGTTATCAGTCTCTTGCTGTCCCTAAACAGCAGAAATCACACTGGGGAGGGAGAAACAGCAAATGAATCACAGTGATGCAATGTTCATGTGCTACATAGGCAGGGCCATCTTTCCGAATGGGCACGCTGGGCAGTGGACGCGGGCCCCACTTGCCCAGGGGCCCCATGCAGGGTGGCAATTTGTCCCAATCTGATCCCCCCCCAGTTTAATTTACATGGTGGCCGTGCCCCCAGACCTGTTTGTTCCTCCGCCCGCCGCTTTATAAAGGGTGAGCACTAACTTTTTTTTTTGTGCAGAAATTTATACTGTCTTTGTATGTTCAGAAAGCCAAAAGATCTGCATGTCCCTTTCATTATGTATACAATTGATGCCCAAATTAATAAGGATATTGTGCATTTTATCAGTGCATTTTATTTTTTTTGTTTTTTTTTAATTATTTATACATTTTTTTAGCCTTTTTTTTAAAATTATTTATTCTTTTTTTTATAGCCTTTTTTAAAAATGATTTATTATTTATTAATTTAATGTTTAAACGCTGATTTTGTTGGAGGTACCAATAAATATAGCCTTAGCGATAATTAGCATTTTTATTCCAGTGGGTGATTGTGTAGGCGGGGCCCCAGTGCACTGCATTGCCCGGGGGCCTATAATGCTCTTGAGATGGCACTGTACCCAGGAGTATGCTGATAGGAGGAGAGAACAGAGTGATGAGCTCATCGGTCTACTGCTTCTCTTTTAGCTTTGGGGGCAACATATGCCTCACGGAGGTGTAACACGTAAGTGTTAATTAGCAGAAGAAAAAAATCAGGTCTTCTGCCCTGCTAGTCAGAGCTGTGCAAATCTCTGGACTGGGCTGACAAGCTTTGCTTTCAAAGGTAAAACAGCTCCTGTATATGTATTTCATCTGTGTTTTTAGCTGCTTCCTTGGAGTACAGCTTTAAGTCATTTAAGTCAATCTCTCAGAAGCTCATCTCGCCATGCTCGACCTTCTTAGAGCATCTTCTATAAGCATGCTTGCCAAGTTGCTGCTGGGAAAGAAAAGCAGGGGGAGCTGAGCTGGCTTAGACAAAAAAGTCAGTTTTTCTGTTGTGAACTTAGAGGATAAATTTCTCCACAGCTACAGAGGTCTGTAGGGCATGTTTTAGAACACGTTTAGTGCTTGGTAAAAAAAAAAAACTTTCATTTACTGGCTTGGTTAAAAAAAAAAACCTTTTATTTACTTGCTTGGTAAAAATAGGTTAGCATTCAAATATCTATAGCCTGAGTACAGATTCACTTTGACTATATTTCTATAAGCAGACACATTGTTTATATTGTGTTTATATTACTAGGACAAACAGAAAAAGTGATTGCAGCTACTAGTTTCATGTTTAAAGCTGTGACCCAATTTGCTTGAGATAACAGGAACACAATGCTGGTGTTATGTTGGGGTTTCACATCAAATCCTAATTTTCCACCTGCTGTGATTGCAGGGGAGAATAAAAACAAAGTGTTGGTACCTAATACCACAATTAACTGTGATGCGGGTGAGGGTGTAAAGCCGTATAAACAACACCTCTCAATCAGACATCTTGTATACTGACATCACAATTTGCAGTGTTGTGTTGTTTCGAATCATGTGCTGAAAAAAAAAAAATGGCTTTTTTCAGAATGGCAAAGCAGTTTTGACAAGACTTTGATAAATTTAGGTAATTTTGTTAATCGTCTCTCCACTATAAATTAACAAGAGCTAACAAACACAAGCAGAATATTACGTATTATTATATTTCTTTGTGAATTAGGCAACCTTAACCACTTCTTAAGGACCCCTTAATGACCAGGCCATTTTTTGCGATACGGCACTGCGTTATTTTAACTGCCAATTGCGCGGTCATGCAACGCTGTACCCGCAAATAGAGCTTTCTTTTGGTGGTATTTGATCCTCTGTGCGATTTTTATTTTTTGCGCTATAAATAAAAAAACAGCGACAGTTCTGAAAAAAAAAAAAAAACATTTTTTACTTTCTGCTATATAGCATTCCCAATTAAAAGAAAGTAAAAATCTAATTTTTTCATCATTTTAGGCCGATTTGTATTCTGCTACATATTTCTGGTAAACAAAATCCCAATAAGTGTATATTGATTGGTTTATTACCAAGTTATTACATCTACAAACTAGGGGAAAGATTTATGTCATTTTTATTTATTATTTTTTGTATTAGTAATGGTGGCAATCAGCAATTTTTAGTGGGACTGCGGCATTCTGGTGGACAGATCGGACACCTAACTGACATTTTTGACACATTTTGGGGGGACCAGTGACATTACTACAGTAATCAGTGCTAAAATATGCACTGTTACTGTACTAATAACACTGTAAGGGAAGGGGTTAACACTGGGGCGATCAAAGGGTTAAATGTGTCCCTAGGGGGTTCTTTCTAACTGTGGGGGGTGTATTTACTGAATGAACACAGGGACCTTTTGATCCTAAATAAGAGGAACACAGGATCCCTGTGTATATTACTGACAGAACAGCAGTCTATCCTCCGTTCTGTCTCCAGAGGGAACGATCGCGGGTGCACGGCGGCAATCGCAGCCACCGGACCCGTTGATTGGCTCCCCCTGTGGCGAATAGGCATGTGCCCCCACTTTCGGTCCCGCAAAGCGACGTACAGTTACGTCATTTCGCAGGACAGAGCGACCTGCCGCAGTATATGTACTAAAGTGCTTCTAAAGGCTGAAGATTTTTTACTTTCATGAATTCTATGGCTGAAGTTTAAAAAACCTTCTGTGTGCAGCTCCCCCCCCCCCCCTTATACTCATCTGAGACTGACCCTTATCAAGTGATGTGCATGGGGGCAGAAGCTCCCCTAGGTTTCTGCCTCCTCATCGCCTGAAACACAGCAGTGGCAGCTATTGGCACCTGTGCCTAAACTATGGATTTTAATCACTTGAGCTCTGGAAGGTTTTACCTCCTTCATGATAAGAGCATTTTTGCTTTCTTTTGGTGGTATGTCCTCTATGTCGCAGGTGACCGCCAGATCCCTTTCCCAAGCCTGCATATAGCATATAGCTTCTCTTGGTCGGAAACCAGTGATTGATAGATTATGGAGATGCCCCCTCTCTGCTCCGTGGAATTACAGCACCATACCTCATAGCTTGTGAAGGAAAATGGAGGAGTCTCATCTTTTGAAATGGTTGTAAGAAAGTGAGGGATTTGTAAAAATCTATACATTTCCGATGGTGGCATTTTGAGCTTGTCGGAACAATGTTTGAGGGTGAAGGGACCCTAGGGGGTGAAGAAGTGTCCTATGTGGTAAATTCCCTTATCAAGCCACCATTGAAAAGCCTTGATGTCCATACTGGGCTGGAATGCCAGGTTATGGAATAAATGTGAAAGTGTTCTCATGCAGGAAGTAAGGGAGGAGGACTGCCTGAGATTATCCCATAAAACGAAGGAAGACGACAAAACTGGGGACATTATAGAAGGTCTATGTCTGGGGGGTCTCCAGAGGAGGAAATCCAGAGTGTATGAGGGGACCGCCTGTCTCTCGATTTGTATCCAGTCTGGATTTTCAAATCTGGAGTAGACGACGGAAAGTTGAGCTAACTGCGCTGCCTAGTAATAAAGCCAGAGGTTAGGCACTCCCAACCCCCCCCCCCCCCTTCGTCTATGAGTATACAAAACCTTGCGAGAGAGTCTATGACCCATGCCTCCCCCAAATAAAGTTGATTATCGAGTTTTGGAACTTGCATAACGGTTCCCTAAGGAGGGGAATTGGTAGAGCCCTAAATAAGTAGAGGAGTCTAGGGAGTAGGTTCATCTTTATGGCATTGATTCTGCCTAACCACGATAAGCGGTAGAGTGACCAACTCTGTAGTTCCCTACCTAGGGATTGGTAGATAGCTGGGTAATTTGCTTTGTGTAGATCCTCAAACTTAGCCGTGAGATTAACCCCCAGATATCTGATATGGGAATCACTCTAGAGGAACTCAAAGGAGGATTGTAGACGCTGGGCTTCTTCCCTTTTCACCGAGACATTCAGGATAAAAGATTTTATTAAATTTACCCTAAGGCCAGAGACGTTCGCAAAGTTCTCCATTGTCTTGCAAATATTAGGAAGGGAAATGGAGGGTGATGTGACAAATAGTAGCAGGTCATCCGCAAATAAAGCGCATTTGTGTTCTTGGGTGCCACAGGTAACCCCTTTTATGTCTGGGTTGGATCTAAGTGCGAGGGCGAGGGTCTCAACTGCAATCGCAAATATAAGAGGCGACAGGGGACACCCCTGCCTCGCCCCCTTGGAAATTGGGAACGAGTCGGAGTAATAGCCCTGGTACCTAATCCGTGCTTCGGGGGAGGAGTAAAGAGCCTTAATGATACCCATGAAGTTTGCGCCAAATCCCCATCTTTCCAGTATCGTGAATAAATACGGCCATTCAACGGAGTCAAATGCCTTTTGAAGATCTATGGAGAGGCGTAAGCCTTCCTGTGGGTCCCCCCCTGCCCAGCCCGACTGTAGTATAGAGATAATGTCAATAGCTCGCCTTACTTGGTCGGGCCTTGTCTGTCAGGGATAAACCCTACCTGGTCTTTATGAATGTAAAGATTAATGATGGACGCTAGCCTATTCGCTAGAAGTTTGGTGAGTATCTTTAAGTCATTATTAATAAGCGAGATGGGCCTATAGTTGCTGAGTTCTCCAGGGTTCTTGTCTGGCTTAGGGATGACTGAGATGAAGGCCTGATTATTTTGCTTGTCAACCAGATTGCCTTTTTTAAGGGTGTTAAAGTACCTAACCAAGTACGGGGAGAGAAACTCCGAGAACATCTTGTAGTAAAGGTTAGGGAAACCATCTGGTCCCGGTGCTGAACCCAATTTGAGGTCCTAAATCACTCCCATTAACCTCCACTTCAGTGAAGTGTGCTTCTAAGATCTTTCTATGTTTCTTGGCGATACTAGGGATAAGCAAACTGTCCAGGAAAAGGATGTCAAGGCTTGTGACTTGTCGGTTTGGGTATCACGATAAAGGTTTTGAAAGAAAGTTTCAAATTCCTGCAATATGCGTTGTGGGTTCTGGGTCTTGCCTCCCCCCCCCCCCCCGACGGACATTTTGGGCATTGCGTGAGATCTCATTCTAGGTCTAAGTTTCAGGGCAAGTAATGTCCCTATTTTGTCCCTCTGGTGGTAGAATTTAGCCCCCTGCCATTTAATGTGTTTTTCAGCTGAGCTGGTCAGAGCCATATTGAGGTCGGCCCTTGCTGCATCGAGAGCCTTCAAAGACGCCCTGGTTGGTTTACGTTTGTGTTCGGCACTTATTTCTGCAAATTCCTTTTCTAAGCAGGATAGGTGAGCATTCCGTTCCTTTTTGATATTGGACGAGATTTGTATTAGTTTCCCCCGGATGGTCGTTTTATGAGCCGCCCAGAGAGTTTCAGGAGAAATCTCAGCTGGGTCATTCAGAGAGAAATATTCCGTGATGGCACGTTCAATTTCCGTTACTCTACAGGGTTCACTAAGAATGGACTCATTAGCGGGGTTATTCATTAAAACTGAAGAGTGCAAAGTCTGGTGCACCTCTGCATAGAAACCAATCAGCTTCCAGGTTTTATTGCCAAAGCCTAGTTGAAGAAGGTGAAGTAAGAAACTGATTGGCTACCATACACAGCTGCACCAGATTCTGAGTGCACCAGGTTTAGTAAATCTCCCCCAAGTCTCCATTGGAATGGGCCCTTAGGGGCATAAGATCTAGCTATCCTGATGATCTTCATCGAGTGGTCCGACCAGACCACATCTTTGATAGAGGCCATTACTAGGGAAGGGAGCAAAGCTTGAGAAACTAGAATGTGATCTATGCGGGCAAAAGTCTGGTGAGGATGAGAGAATTGCGTGTAATCTTTTGAGGTTGGATGCAATTCCCTCCAGCTATCCACCAATCTCATTTGATTGATCAGTTTAGCAATCTGTGAGCTACATTTGGGTGGTTTAACAATTCGAGAACCCGGTGGTTTGGATTTGTTCAAGCCATAGTCAAAAGCTGTATTGGAGTCCCCCCTAAAGATGACGTGTCCCTCTAGATGCGGTAGAAGCCGGCTAAACATAGTCTGGAAAAAGTGGGTTTGATTCTGGTTAGGCGCGTAATATGAGATAAAGGAGTACAATTGTTCTTCTATGGTCCCTTTGACCAGGAGGAATCGACCCCCAGGATCCCCGTGCTCAGAGTGGAGGGTGAAATTGCAAGATTTGGCAAAAAGGATTGCTACTCCTCGCTTTTTGTCCTCTGCATTAGCAAGAAAAAATGTGGGGTACTTAGCGTGTAGGAATGATGGGCAGTAAGATTGAGGAAAATTAGTCTCCTGGATCATTAGGACCTCAATCCCCCTGCGGTAAAAGTCCTGAAAAGCCTTCCTTCGCTTTATGGGAGAGTTGAGACCTTGGGCATTGTGGGACGCTATTTTAAGGTATGGGGCTGTATTCTTAGAAAGAGCCATGAAGAAGGTTATGTGGATGCATCTGATAAATCGTGTCACTCACCCAGCTCCGAAACAAGGTACCTGAAGTGCGGAAACGCCACTGCATGAGGATCCCATTTGGTTCAGACGTGGTATGCAATACCCTCTCGGAGACGAGCTGTGGGAAAAGAAGAGAAGAGATGAGAAAGAGGAAAAAAAGAGCAAGAAAGAGTAGAGAAAAGGGAAGGACTTGTAGACCTACGTCCAAAAAGGACATCCAATGTCGGGTTGAGGTCCACAACAACCCGCCAAGGTTAAGTACAAGGTTCCAGCCACCCAACAGGGGGGGCTGGAGATAGTCACACGAGAAAATCGTAATCCTCCCGCGTGACTGGTGGAGGCGTCAATCGACCACTCCGGCAGGGCTCCCGCCCCATAGTAGAACGCTGTGAAAATAAAACAAGCAAATGCAGGTAAGCATACTGGCTAATGGCCGTAGTAAATGCATGACCCTCAGGGGTTCTGCTACCACCCAGCAGCCTGGCTGGAAGAACCCCCGAGGGCAGTGCTAAAGTCCGCTGCAGAGTCCATGAGTCGGCGGCTAGTCAGTGGACAGCCTGCGAAATACTCCGAGCAGGGACCCTCCATCTGAGGGGGGGCCTGCTCGAGGGGCTGAAACCAAGGTAGCAGGCGTCATAAAATACAAAACTTGAAGAAGCAAGAAAAAGCAAAAAAAAATAAATAAAACGTCTGAAGACCAGTCCAACAGGGGCTTGTCTGAAGAAAGCTATGGTGTTCCATAAACATCAATCTCCATCAGGAAGAAGGGAGACTAACACATGAGGAGTAACTCCACAAGTGAAGGATAACTTGCTTGAAGCTTCCACGGTGGTGATCAGGGAGGTTTGCCGTTCCATAGGGGAGCAATGGAGCTTGACGGGTTGGGGCGTTTTGACGAGCCTGAGCCGGTGGAAGAGGCTGGATGATCTGAGGGTTGTGGTAGAAGTTGCAGGTGGTTAAGTAATCGTTCTCCCTCCGTGAAGCTGGAAAAGGCATAGGTCTTATTCCTGTGTGTAAATTTGAGAGCGAAGGGGAATGCCCACCAATATTTAAGCTCTTTTTGTGACAGGATGGACAGAAGCGGTTTCAATGATCTCCTCCATTGTATTGTAGATGGTGCAAGATCAGTAAAAATCTGGACCGCATGACCTTGACAAGTGAGATTTTGAACATTCCTGGCTCTGCTGACGATTTCTTCTTTTACAGAAAAGAAATGGGGCTTGACAACTATGTTGCGTGGGTTGCCATCCCGCCGTGGGGGTCCCAGTGCTCTGTGAGCTCTGTCAAGTTCAAGTTTGTGCGAGGAAATATCAGGTATAAGGTCTTTAATGAGCCCTTGCACAGCGGAATATACATCTGAAACTGATTCTGGCAGGCCCCGCAGCCTAAAAATTGTACCTGCGGGACCTGTTTTTAAGGTCTTCCGCCTTAAGGAGAGCTGAATCCAGTTGATCTTGAAGTGACTGTATAAGGGTTGTGTGCTGATTCGTTTTGGCCACTGTCATATCAATCTTAGTCTCTATAGCTTCCATCCTGTCACCCAGGTTCTGAAAATCCACTTTTAGATTAGTGGTTATCCTGTCCGCAATCTGGGATAAACCCCTTTCCAGCATTGCAGACATTTTGTGTAGAAGGTCCTCATGCTCGGAGTGAGAGATCCCTCCAGAGCCCTCTATTGCCTGCAGATCTTGTGGGAGCTAATGGGGAAGCACAAGCAGGGGAGAAATCCCCCATCACCCTGCTCAGGAGGGATTCTGTGGATGCTGGGGAGGGAGTCAGGAGCAGCTTGTTACTCATGGTTCCCCTCGGTGTAGCAGTAAGATGTCCCCTTGCCATATAGTCCGCCTGTTGCTGAGGAGTATCCCCCTCCTCCATCGCCTCATGCTGCTGGGCAGGATCCGCAATTTTGGGAGGAGCGGCCTCCGGGAAGTCTGTCTCAAACTGCCTTCCTAGGTCTCTCCTGACCCGGTTTGTGGTCATAGGGTGACTCCCGCCGGTCCGGTGGAGGTTCGGGCGCTGTTCTAGGTAAGCTAATGTGCTGCTTAACCGCGATGGGCGGGAGAGTGTGCCGGGGTGGCGCAGAGCTCCGGTCCTATGCGGCCATCTTGGGAGCTGCCGCATATTTATTTATTTTTATTCTAGTAATGGCAGCAGTCAGTGACTTATAGTGGGGCTGCGATATTGCAGATCAGACACCAACTGTCACAATCGGACACTAACTGACACTTTGCAGGAACCACAGTATTGACACTAATACAGTGATCAGTGATAAAAATATGCATGTACTACTGACACTGGCTGGAAAAGGGTAATACATTTAGAGCGATTAAAGGGTTAGCCAGTGTTTTTGTGTACTATACTGTATATTCTGCTTTTACTAGGGGAAGAGATGAATTCTAGTCACAGGAACACAGAAGCCATCATTTCCCCACTGTCAGAACGGCAATCTGCCTTGTTTATATAGGCAGATCACCTCTCTGTGTTTACCAAAAATCAGCAGGTGGCAGAGGACATAGAGTACCCAGCATCCGAAAATCACCTTCTGCTGCGAAGAATCACAGCAGAAGCAGCGCCCGGCAGCACATGCGCATCCCCTGCAAGCAGAAGTATGGGATCACGTATATATAAATGATCCTGCACAGAGCTGCCAGCCTATAGTAGTAAAACTGCTATAAGGTGGTCAGCAAGTGGTTAATAAAAAATATGAATCAAATAAATAAATCATTTTTTATTCAATTTTGTTTTAATTTTTTATTCTCATTTTTTTTTTACATACTTTCATCAGAGTAGTTCAGAGTCACCATCGTGACCGGGGTGGGTCTGGGTTGATTAGAGATTTTTTTTTTTTGCATTTTGTTTGTTGTTACAATGAAGATCATCTTAACAGCAAAGTTTTCAACACTCATGAAAGGGTTAACTATTCATGACAGCTTTGATCACTAGTGATTGGCTACAGCTAATCACATGGTATAGTGTGCTGTGAGATCATAGTGGTCACATGATCACAAGGCCAGGATCTACAATTCGCTGTTTCTTGCGGATACAGCAGCTGCGGGAGGGGCAAGCGGCACACTCCTAAACCCAGTGTAGGCACATGACATACATGTATGTGTTTGTGCTTGCACGTGCAGCCCTACCGCAGGATATGTACTGTGGTGGGTCGGCAAGTGGTAAAAGAATTTACCTAATCATAAAAATCAGTATTGGAGCTTTAAAATAAGGCCTTTCTGATCTCTGTAGCTGCAGATACTGTGGAGAAGATGGAAAATGTTATACTTACCTGATTGTAATTTTCCTTTCCTGATGCATAAGCATGACAGCATACACGTATGGGTATAGGCTCTGCCCCTAGCGCAATCAGGAATGGTTATACTTTATAAATGAGTCACCTTCCCCAAGGCGGCATTCTTGTAACTAAACTTAAATGGAAAGCCTCCCCTAGCCTTCACCTCTCAATCTCCAGGCCACCAGATGAAGGCTGGTAGGATCTGTGTGACACAACTGACCTTGTTGGAGGAGATTTGGTATCCTCGGTAGTAGGAATGGGGGGTTCCAACGCCAAAAGCCTGTTGTAGTTGGAACCACGGTCTGCGGGGCCAATAGGGAATGATTGCTATCACCACCCCTGGGTGTTTGCGTATTCTGTTGAGTAACCTGGGAATTATAGGAATTGGTGGGAATACATATGCTAGAGTACAGATCCATTCGGAGCTGAGTGAATCCACTGCTTCCGCCTGTGGGAACTTCGCCCTCGTTAAAAAATATCTGAATTTTTTGTTGGTCGGTGATGCCATTAAGTCAAGGTCTGGATGACCCCACTGACTGCAAATCCACTGGAAGACTGACTGGTTCGGTGCCCATTCATTGTTGTCCAACCTTTTTCGGCATCCGCCAAGTAGTTCTGTGGAGCTGGGATGTAAGTTTCTGAAATACTTGACACATTCTTTTGAACCCAGATCACAATTGGCGTCACCTCTGATAGGAGCACTTGACTCCTTGGTGGTGTAAATAGGTGACTGCTGCCCTGTTGTCAGGAACGCTCCCTGTGCCCACTGAAGTGCTGTTATGAGTCTGCCACCTAAGAGTTAACCTAGTGGAGACCAATTTCAGTAATTGGCAACAGGCTGCCTTATTTAAACACCTCATCAGCACTGTGTCTTTGCTGTCTGATCTGAAGCTTCTCCTGTGTTCCTGAACCTGCAACCTGTTGTATCCAGTTTGATTCCTGTTTGACCTCCTGGCTTGTCCCTCACCTCATTTGTCTGCTGCCCACCCTGACCTCGACCTGTTTGTGACCACTCGTCTGCCTTATCCTTGTCTGTTTATCTGCCACCGGATGCAAACCTGTTCACCTCCTGGCAGGGCAACCCAGAGGGCCGCGACCTTGTGCTATACACGCAGCGAAATCCATCCTCACCATCAGAGGCTCTGGTGAAGACCAGTTGGCACTTAGATTCTGCACCTCGGGTTTGCCTGCATCTACTGCCTGGGTGACTTGTCTGTGCTCCATCCCTCGGTGAGCTAGAGGCTACCCTCTGCACGTCAGGCTTGCCTCCAGAGTTCTGACACCTGTTGTCCATCTGGAGCATTAAACTGGTCCCTCTCCTCATCTTGGAATACTTTTAGAGCTTAGAAGGCTGCCTTCAGTTCTAATACATTGGAGACTTCATTCCGTCTGCTTCTCCACCTACCCTGGGCTATATGGAATGTGCTCCCCAGCCCACCACTGATGCATCAATTTGATCACTACTGGTGTTGGTGGATAGAGTTGGTGGAAATTTGACAAATTGGTAGGCTTCTGCCACCAATCAAGGGAACGCTTCATCATTGGTGACAGTCTGATCTGTTGGCGTGTGGAGCGGCTCTTCCATTGTCTCAGGCATTCCGCCTGAAAGGTTCTTATCCACCAGTGGGCCCACTTTACCGTGGGTATCATAGCCACTAGTGACCCTAACCGTCTGAGACATTGGAAGGCCGTGAGGTATGAGAGTGTCGATATATTTTTTGTAGCTGAGAGACAAGTGCTGTTGCCTTCTCTGAAGGGAGTTCCACTGTGTTTCTGCAGGTATCTAGGATTGACCCCAGAAATAGCATTCTCTGCATGGGCACTGGTTGACTCTTTTGCCAGTTGATTATCGATCCTTAGGCTCAGTAGGGTTTGGACCAGAATCCCCCAGTGCTCTGTCAGGATTTTCGGGTTTGTCTACTAGGAGGACACCGTCCAAATAGTGGAACACTTGTAGGCCTCGCCTGCGCAACATGGCTATGACCGGAAGTAGAATGGCCTTGGCAGACCTCAGATACAGCGTGGCACATTGCTCTGTGATTCTCCTCTTCTGAGGCTCCTCCTCCTCTTCATATGTCAGAGCGGAGGAGGAGCGGAGGAAGAGCCTAGGAGAAGCGAGGCCGATTCCTAAAGCTTTGCACGGACAGCTGGTGGGAGAGATGCGGCTGCAGAAGGAGAAGAAGATTGCGGCTCAGAAATGACACTGGATGTCAGATCGGGACTATACAGAATTTGTTACCCCCTCTCCTTCCAGCAAACAATGTGGAAAGAGGGCGGGTAACAAACTCTGTATAGTCCCGATCTGACATCCAGTGTCATTCCTGAGCCGCAATCTCCTTCTCCTTCTGCAGCCGCATCTCTCCCCCCAGCTGTCCGTGCAAAGCTTTAGGAATCGGCTTTGCTTCTCCTAGGCTCCTCCTCCGCTCTGACATATGAAGAGGAGGAGGGGCCTCAGAAGAGGAGAATCACAGAGCGATGTGCCGCACTGTATCTGAGGTCTGCCTGCCTGAGGAAAGGGAGAACTGCACTGGGGACACAAATCTTATCCTGTCACCTCTCAAATTCCCCATCTCAGCACAATCCCCCCCCCCAATATCGATCCCACCTAGAAGTAATCATCTTCTCCCCACCCCACCTAGTACAAATTCTCTTATTCCCACCCCCCCCCAAAAGGACAATCCCCCAAAAAGTATTTGTACTAGGAGGGATGGGGAGAAGATGATTACTTCTAGGTGGGATCGATACGAGGGGGGGGGGGGTTTGTGCAGGGATGGGGAATTTGAGAGGGGACAGGATAAGATTTCTTCTAGCAGGGGAATTGGGAGGAGGGTGCTAGGAGGGGTGATTTGTGCTGGGGGGGGGTGAGGATTTGGGGATTGTCCTTGAAGAGATTATTGGAATGGGGTGGGGGGATTTGTGCCAGAACAGGAAGAGTCTTGGGGCTCTTAAAAAGGGGTATTGGGGGGGGGTTGTGCCAGTAGGAATGATGGGGGGTATTATGGGGGGTATTTGTGCTAGGGGGAAATTTTTTATAGGGGGTAGGATTTGTTCTAGGAGGGGAAATATGGGGGGGGGGTACTAGGATTTGGGGGGTTGTGCTGGGGGAGATGGGGGGGAGAGGATTTGTGCCAGGAGAGGGGGATTTGTGCACTGGGGTTGGGGGAAGAGGATTTGTGCCAGGAGGGGGATATGTGCTGGGGAGATGGAGGAAGAGGGTTTGTGCTAGGAGGGGGGGGGGTGTTTGTGCTGCTGGGATGGGGGGGAGAGAATTTATGCCAGGAGGGGGGGATTTTTGCTGTGGGGATGGAGGGAAGAGAATTTGTGCCAGGAGGGATATTTGTGCTGTGGGAAGGGGGGGGATTTGTGCCAGGAGGGGGAATGTGGTGTAATGTGCTAGGAGGAGGAATTTGGGGGGTTTGTGCTGGGGGAATGAGGAAACAGGATTTATGCTAGGAGGGGGGATTTGTGCAAGAAGGGAAAACATTTTTTTTTGGGGGGGGGGGTTTGGGGGGGGGGGGTTTGTGCTAGTAGGAAAATTGATCGGTATTTTTGCTAGGATGGGACATTTGGGGGAGGAGAAGATTTGTGCTAGGAGGGGACATTTGGGGGAGGAGAAGATTTGTGCTGGGAGGGGGGATTTGGAGAGGGGAGAATTTGTGCTTGGAGGGGAAATTTGAGGGGTGAGAATGTGTGCTAACAGTGCTTTTTTGAGGAGGGATAGTTGTGCTAGCAGGGAACATTTGGAAAGAGAGAGGCTTTGAGTTTAGAGAGGATGGGGGGGAAAGATTTTTGCTGGGAGGTAGATTTCAGCAAGGAGAGATGTGTACTGGGAGGAGGGAGAATTTTTGTTTGTGTAAATATTTGGCTTGGAAAGGGGATGTATGCTTAGGGCCTAAGTGTGTCAATTAGTGCTCAATTTTCTTTTTTTATTTTTATATTGCTAAAACATTATGCTCCTATATCTTGTGGGGGGGGGGCGCAGTTTGGTGTCTTCGCCCTGGACGCTGAATGGCCTTGTCCCAGCTCTGTTAATACCTACTTACCAGACCCCCACCTTATATTGTGTGGCTGGTCTCTGGGAGAGCTTATGGCATGCCTTTAAGAATCTGCAACAAAAGTTTGTACTAAACCTACTGTCTCCACCCCTGCAAGTAATCAACGGGACATGTCTTACCTCCACAGGAGCTCTGAACAGGAATGGCACAAGACAGGCACAAACTGTTCAAACATGGAAGATTCCTACAACCTGGATACCACACATTTCATCCTTTCCCCTTACCTTTCCCTTGCTGCTTGCACCTTCACCTGTCTTGTGCACCTGGCTTGTCTTGTCCACACTATAAAGGGAGGAGAGAGGGGGGCCTACCCACTCTCCAGGTGTCCCCAATTGCTGCCTGAGCAGCTCCCAGAGCCTCCCGGCAACCTACGGCAAACCAGAAATGTCACCTGGCACCATCTTAGTCCACCTCCGTCAGCTGGAAGCCCACCAGGCACCATCTTGGATAGGGCAACCTGCAGCACGGCCATCGGAAGTCACAGGATACTATTTTGGAAATAGGCAGCTGCCCTGCCAGTTGTTTCTCTGCTATCTGCCTGGTATTTCACCCCCAAACGTGCATCCACGACCCCAGCAGCATGGGGGAACCTTACAGCCATGGAGATCCAGGAGGAAGGTTAGAGAGACCCATGTCACTGGAGGAGTTACTTACCTGTCACCAGAGACCAGTATCCTACCCCCAGTGCCTGGACCTGGGGGAGGCTTCCCTCGTATAGGCGGTTTACACCCAAACAGAAGGAACCTCGACACAGCAGAGGCTTAACCTGTGCGGCTGGCCAGATGAATCCGGCAAGGTGAGGGCAAATATAAAAAACTTCTTTCCATAGTAATGACCAGTTGAGCATTTGAGGAACAAAAAGAGAATGACGCCTTGGGGGAGGCGACTCATTTATTTTGTATAACCAGTCCTGATTGGGTGAGGGGCAGAGCCTATACCCATGCGTGTATACTGTCATGCTTGTTGTAGGAAATTCATTTTCAAAGTTAAAAAAAACAGTCCCTTTCCCCTTATATTCTTTCCCCTCTAATTTTAACAAACAGCAAGTGCTGTAAGCTATGACAGGCACCAGCTCCAGTGTTGTGTCTCTACCTTCTGCCCATTACATGCCATTCACAAACCACAACTACAGCATCATCAATGATAATATGATAAATGATAACTGGAATGCTATATTTCCTTTACATTTGTATGTATCACCAGCAGTTACAGTAAGTTTGCTATTTTGGACTATTAGCTGACAAGTGCTGACCAAGATATACAAGAATATCTTTTTATGAGAAACATTATTCATGGATCATAAATCCATAGCTCTTAGATGGATGAACCCAGTTCAACCTATTATATCCCCCTGGAACCTTTAAAAACCAAATCCATTCCTTATGAAAAGATATTGTATGGGGAAAGGAATTGCCCTTGATAATTTCTCAGAATTTGTGATACATGGAGTGAATCAGTACTCACCTTGGAATCAAAGTTATTATCCCACAGACCACCTTCAACCTCCTTGTTTTTTAAAAGGACTACCTTACTGAATGCTTTTTCTAACTTTTTTTTTTTTTTTGCAAATAACTCATTATTTCATTATTTTATTGTTAACATTTGTATGCAGCATGTCATATATTTTTTTCTACCTGTACAATTACATATTGGATATTCAGATGTTTATACTTCTTTTACATTTTATAAAGTATAATAAACATACTTAAAAAAACAAAAAAATCTGTTGGTAAAAAAGTTAGTTATTATACCTACCCTCAGCTTCCATTCTGAAGGTGGTGATATCACCATTCTTCTGACAAGAACCGAGGAAATGCTTAATAGACCAAATCTACCAAGATGAAGCTCCAGTGCAGTGCAAAAGAGTCTTCTCATGCAGTTTGGATTACTCCCTGGGATCTCATCTGAAGTATGGTTTCATCACTCTCACCTTGGCACCACAGGGGGCAGCTGGGGGTAAGGCAAGTATATTACCTGCACACAACATTTTTTTTTTTTTTTAATTGCAATTCAGTGTTTTGACATGGGAGAGGGTGTTGAAAAGGGGACCTTTTATTGTAAGTAAGGTCCACTTTGAAAGAAACTGTTGCATTGGGTAGTCTTCCAGACCTTGATAATATTTTAAAAGGAAGATGATAATTAAAGAGTATTATTTTTTCAAGAATGTTTCCTACTATAGTCTTTTGCAAAGAACAGTTGCAAAAATTTTGCACTCTATTGTATATACCCAGTATGGAATATACCTATTATTAGTACATGTCATACAATAGCTAATCTTTAAGCTAATCTTTGCATAATGTTCACAAATGTACTGATGGAATACAACCTGAGCAATATTTACATTGAATGCTGAAAAATGAAAAGACAGAATGATGGGGATACACTAGAATTGATTTCTTTAAAGATGTCCTCTCAGGGTTAACTTGACTGAAACTATGGAACAAAGGATATGTTTTGTTTTGTGGTGATTTCCACAGAATATACTGTATTTGTGCGCTATTTATATAAAATACTAATATCAGAAATCCTTTTATTACCACCAAACATCAAAATTATGTTTCTTGGAAAGAAGCACACCTTATACAGTTTCTTATATGGAAATGGAATGTCTTTGTTGAGGTCTGATGACCACGAACGCACAGTGGTTCAACTTTAGCAGCCACAGTTTGAGGATGGTGAGTCATACTTGACTGTTCCCAGGACTTAAGGTTCAGAATTGTAAGCACTGGATTATCAGATCCTAACAGTAATGCGTTACCTTGTTAAGGTGAGCTAAGAACTGGAATAATATAGGTAGGTATCCAAGGTAATTTCTGGAGGTAGATGATTTACTAAATCAAAGGGTTAAGCAGGGATGTAGTAATTAACAAACTGTTCAGGGCAGGAGGTGTTCTAGTGAGGAATGGTCAAATAGGTGGTCAGTTCCAAGGAGTCCAGCAGGTCAGAAGTAACAAGAAAGGCAGGTAACAGGGTCAAGAACTAGGCAGGAATCTGTAGTGAAAACAAATGGGAAACAAGAGCTCAGTTAATGAAACTAGGAGTGCTTAAAGCGGAGTTCCACCCTAAAATGATACTTACCTCCATCTTCTTGCTCCGGGTCACCTGAAAAACAAATGGATAATCGCAATTTTTTTTTTTTTTTTTTACTTACCTTGTTTAGAAGAAAATATACTCACCTAACTTCCTCTTCCTCCCCTTGGCGGCCACGGCGAATCGTCACTTCCTGGCTTGCAATGATTCCTGGGAGCTGAATGTCATCGCTCCCAGGAATCAATGCGCCTGCACCAGCCCCAACGTCAGTTCCGGTTCAGGCGCCATCATACCTTGCTAAACAGCTTCTGGGCATGCCCAGAAGCTGTGCAGGGATGATGCTGCGGCACCGGAAGTGACGGCGGGGCCGGTGCAGTGCATCGTGGGACCGAAGAAGACGGAAGAGGACACAGAAGAGGATCACGCTGGCTTCAAGCTGCCCACACCTGAGATGGCAGCGCTGGAGAATACATTTTTAAGGTAAGTATTTCTTCTAAAAGGTAAGTGCAACCCGGGGAAAGATCAGAGGCTAGCCATTGTGCAATGCACTAGCCCTGACTGTCCCGGGGGTATTTTTATTAAAAAAAACTTTCCCAGGGTGGAACTCCGCTTTAAGGGACAGGCTGACTAAGACTGAGACAATGATACAGGATACAAGATAGATACAAAATATAAAGAACACACCCTAGCTGAATGCTATACCAGGTCACTGGAGTATGCATAGTTGCGTTCTTACACTAAGGAGTACAGAGAAATGGGGTGGTGGACCTTAAGCCAGGCATGAGCATGTGCACAGACCACTTAAAAATATAAATGCAGCATATGCATTTATATCAGAACACAGGATAAAGAGGGTATCAAATGTCACTACAGGAAAGGAACATACACCAGCAAAAGCATTCAGTGGGGCCCTGAGAGGAGAGAAGGAACAGCAGCAAAAGCAATAGGCAAACAGCACACATGTACATTCCTGACAATATACCTATATTTCAAGTTGGACATATATAGGTTGAATATATACTTGAAAGCATGTGTGTAACAGTTGCTGCTTTCCACAGGGATCTCCAAGCAGAGGTTGGTGCTGATCATGTAGCTTCATGCTTTACTTTTCAGAGGAGTTGTAGAGTTGTACAGACCAACTTGTGTACAACCAGAGTGTCCATACATGGATCAAAATTTGACCAGTTCCTGCTGAACTGGCCCAAATTTTATCCATGTATAAGCTGGCTTTAGAATCTCCTTTTAAGCTGGAATTTAGACTAAAGGTTAAAGAGTAGTCCTCCAACAACCAATAGTTCAGGTTTAAAGACTCGCTGATAAGTTAGTAAGGGGCTTGTAATTTTTGCAGAGTAAGGGGTGGCAGTCAGTGATGAAGAGGAGAGAGCCAGACTATTTGACCTTTGTTCAATAGTAAGAGTGCTACTTCTTAACCACTTATCCCCGGAAGATTTTACCCCCTTCCTGACCAGGGCCTATTTTGCAATTCGGCACTGTGTGATTTTAATGGACAATTGCACGGTCGTGCGATGCTGTACCTAAACGAATTTGACGTCCTTTTTTCCCCACAAACAGAGCTTTCTTTTGGTGGTATTTGATCACCTGTGCAATTTTTTGATCATGCGCTATAAACAAAAAAAGAGCGTAAATTTTGCAAAAAAAACTATTTTTCACATTTTTTTTATATGAAATTCCCCCCCAAAAAAATGTAAAAATCAAAATTTTTTAACATTTTCAGCCAATTTGTTTTATGCTACATACGTATGTTTGGTAAAAAAAAAATCGCAAAAATCATATTTTGATTGGTTTGCGCAAAAGTTATCGCGTTTACTAACAAAGGGAAAGATTTTTGTCATTTTTGTTGTTTTTTTTTAACGAGTAATGGTGGCGATCTGCAATTTTTTTTTTTGCGGGACTGCGACATTGCCGCGGACAGATCGGACCCTTGACTGACATTTTTGACACTTTTGGGGTTACCAGTGACATTACTGCAGTAATCAGTGCTATACATATGCACTGTTACTGTAAAAATGACACTGGCAGTGAAGAAGTTAACTGTATAGGAGAGGGAGGGGTTAAGTGTGTCCTAGGGGCGTGTTTCTAACTGTGATTGGCTGTGGCTACTAGTGTAAGAACAGAGATCAACGGTCCTACATAGTAGAACCGTCTCATCTCCATTCATACACAGGGAAGAATGACAGGTGGCTGTGTTGACATTAGCCGCCTGCCTTTCTCCCGCTCTAACGGACGATCGTGAGTGCCCGGCGGACATCGGGTCCGCCGGGCACACGCGCGGGGGGGTCCGTGACCACACAGGAGTGGGAGCGCGCCTCCGGCGGCACACGCTCACTCCCTAGAGCCTCACAGGCTAGCGACGTAGCCCTACGTCGCTTTGCCTGTGAGGGGCTGACTGCCGACGTAAATAGTCGTGCGGCGGTCGGCAAGCGGTTAAGTACAGTAACCCGAAACAACCAATGAGTATTCATAATGTACTCCATAATGCACTGGTATGGAGTTCTGATTAGTTGCATTTAAAACTTTACTAGAGTTAAGGTTGAACTCCAAGAAACAGCTAAATACCCCAATAAAATGCATATATTGGGGGTGGTTTACCTACCAAAGGTTTTGCATTTGTGTCCACCTAGTCTTACGATTTATACAGCCCTGACAAACAGCATAGTCAGGCTGATGACCTGACTTTTTATGTACCACAATAAGGGAACACAGTCTGGACACCTTTGTCCCAAGCATGTGATTGGGCAATAATAGAGTAACAGGCAGACTGATTAGGTCACCTTTCTCTCTCATGAGTTCTTCTTCCCAGAAAATGTGACTGCAGGCCACCCGATTGGCTCCAATAGCTGAGTGTTCCACTCCCAGTTTGAGTACCGCTGTACAGTAAATTGCAAAAGGTTAAAATCAAATCAAATTTATATGCTTACACTAGTTGTATTTAAAATAAATTAAATTTTTAAAATTAATTATTTACTACATAAATTAACAATCTTATGCTTGGAGTTAACCTTTAAAGTGTAACTAATGGCAAACCTTTTTTTTTTTTTACTTTGGATAGAGTAAGGGATGGTTATAAGCCCTGTCAGGTTTTTTTTTTCTTGGTTGCCATTAGGGATGATTGAACTTTTGAAAAGTTTGGTTCGACCAGAACACCCGAATTTCCCGAAAGTTCGGTTCGGATTCCAGAACCCCATTGAAATCAATGGGACCCGAACTTCTGGAATCAAAAAACACAATTTTTAAGCCTTAAAACCCAATAAATTCCCCTAAAAAGGCCTAGGGTTCTGGGTCATGCCCCAGGGACTATGAATCAGGCAAAAAAATGTTCTTAAAAATTGTCGTTTTTGATAGAGAGCCAATTATTGAAAAAATTATTGAAAAAAAAAAAAGATTTCTTTGGATTTAGTGTCTGGGGGGGTCTAAATGTGTACCTGTGAAGTTTCAGCTCTGTAGCATGTCCAGAACCAGAAAAAAACTGATTATTTTTCTTAGAATTTCAGTAGCGCAGGGATGGTGTTACCCTCCTTTCACACCTGGGCGTTTTTGTTTCAGGCGTTTTTCAGGCGTTTTTTGGGCGTTTTTTGAAGGCGTTTGGAGGCAGGCATGACATCTGAAGTTCTGTATAGGGGTATATATATATATATATATAAATATGTGTGTGTGTATATATATATATATATATATATATATATATATATATATATATATAGGTGTATGTATGTGTATATATATATATATATATATATATATATATATATATATATACATGTGTGTGTGTGTGTGTATACATACACACATATATATATATATATATATATATATATATATATATACCCCTAACCCAGAATCTGCATAGTGGGGTCACCCTGACATGGCAGAGTTCGGTCACCCTGGCATGGCAGAGTCAGGTCACCCTAAACTACACTACGGTCACCTGACATGGCAGAGTTCAGTCACCCTGACATGGCAGAGTCAGGTCACCCTAAACTACACTACGGTAACCCTGACATGGCAGAGTCAGCTCACCCTAAACTACACTACGGTCACCCTGACATGGCAGAGTCAGGTCACCTAAACTACACTACGGTCACCCTAAACTACACTACAGTCACCCTGACACTTAAAACTATCCCTACAAAAACTATATTATTGAATCTAACTATAGTGGTATATAGTACCCTAACTACACTGCATATGCTTTTCCTCACACTAAAAGAACAGCTCCATACAGCAGAAGATAATTGCAAAATGACACAGGAGCTTTACAAGCAGCAGGAGAAACACAAATGCTTCCACTCTCTTCCACAGCCTCTGTCTTACAGTGCTAGAGGTTTGGCGGGGCTATGTTATATACTGGGGGGCGTATTCACTCCTGATTGGCCTCTGGTCCCCATAGTCACTCCAATCACATTCCTAGCAGACTCCTGCCCCCTCAATTGGCTTTTACTGACGTTTCTGGGCCAATCACGGGCTTTTAAAGCCCAGTTCCTGTCCCATAGCATTTTGGGCGGTTCTGGTGAACTAATTCCGAAATTTTACCGCAAGAAGTTCGGAATTCTGCCGAATTTCGAACACCCAATGTTCGGGTCGAATAGATGGTCGACCCGAACCGTTCGATCATCCTTAGTTTCCATCTGTGACCCATTGGGGAGATTTCTCTTCAATTCCTGTCCCAAAGCTACAGGAAGTGAGAGAACATTCCTCCAAAGTGAGGGAACCCCAGTGTATCACCAGGGTCACCAGAACTAGAACCAGAACTGAGGCAAAGACAACAATAAAACTGACAGATGTCCTGATCTCCATACTATCCAAAAGGAGGAAAAATAAAGTTTGGCCTTTATGTATTTAAAGAAGGCAGTTAGTTCCCTATGATTCTACCAGTAACCATTCTTCCAATACATAAAAAATATTTGTGACACAAGTGTTAGAAGCTGCAGGATATTTTGAGATGTGAAATTTGGTTAGCCATAGCCAGGGGTAGGCAATCTTAAAGAGGTGGAGATCTACCTGAACAACATGGGAGAAGTCAAAGATCACCAGGCACAGTGGCGCCTCCTCACACCTGATTTAAACCTCTAATTGCTATACTACCGTGTTGCAATCACATGGATTTCAATCAGGTGGTGAGGAGGCAACATGTCACCTCCTCACCACCTGTCAAACACATCAGAACACTTTTCAGAGGAGCAGCAATGCCTGCTACACTTGGGAATGAGCCCTTAGTTGCCTTCTGCAGCGGCATCCTTAGGGCTCAGTCACACGTAAAGTTGCGTTGTGCTAAAACCCTGCAATTGATTTTATCGCCTCCAATCCCTACTCCCTTTAGCTGATGAGGCAGCAACCAAAAGTGTACACATGTCGCAGCAGGGATTAAACCCATTGTTGCTTTTTGTGAGTGCTACTGTCTTCCAATTATGACCCATTCAAGCAAATAGGGCCACTCTGCAAGTGCCCTGCAACTGCATGCTTCTGTGGGGTCCAAGGGGGTTAAAGCAGGTGGTGGTAAAGTAACACAGTGCTGCCTGCTTTAATCCCTCATTTGCTGTACTGCACAAGGCACTGCTGTACTGCAGGGAATTGCAGAGTGGCCTCAATCACTTGAATGGGTCATGCTTGGAAGGTGCTACACTCACCAACCATAACAGGGTGTATAACTCCTGCTGCAGCTGCGACATGTTTACACCCCTGTAAACTGCAGCTATAGGGAGTGCAGTTGGGGCGGGGATGGTAAAACCACATCTTAACTATGGAGTTTTACCACCCCCCACCCCAACTGCAAATGTAAATGAACTCTTACTGTTCTTAGTCCCTCATAAGGGCTACTTTCACACTGATGTGCTAAGGTTTACCTGCACCACAGGTGCAGTGCAGTGCATTTGCGATTTTTCTGGGTTAGCTGTGCTTTGCCTTAGACTTTTATTATATCCTGCAGGTGTGCTAAAAAGGGCACCAAAATTCCTGCATTCAGGAGCTATGGTGTGCTTTCAGAAGGTGCACCAAACCTACAGGATATACTGTAATATCAGTCTATGGCTAACTGCAGCAAGCCCGCAGGAAAGCTGCAGCTAAAATGCACTGCACTGCACCCGCGGTGGGGATATACCGGAACACATCAGTGTGAAAGTAGCCTTCTACAACTATGCCCAGTGCATTGCTTCACACTGACCTATACATCTCTTCTTTCCTGCTGCTGGCACCACTCTGAAGACTGTTAGCCAGGATAAGAGGAGGAGTGCAGATGGTATCACTCAGCATGGGACAGAAGCCAGCACTAAAGAGAAGTCATTGGCTTATGGCACTTTTCCACTGCAAGTACCGGCTAGTACCGGCTCGGCTCTACTCGGCCCTGCTTGGCCCAGTTTGCTTTTCCACTGCGGTACCGCATGGTATAGTGTCGGAACGGTTCGGTACGGTACGGTATAGGTTTGCTTTTCCACTAAAGTAGTACTAAAGTTAAGTGGGTGGGATAACAACGGGGTGGGTGTGATTCTCTGACCAATCAGTGGCTAGTAGTGACTGCATGCAAAGGATTGTGGGATATGGTACCAGTTTGGTACCTGTTGGAACCACAATCGAGTAGGTACTGTTTTTTCAGAGCCGTACCATACCGTACCGTTCGGTTCCATGCAGTGGAAAAGCAAACCTATACCGTACCGTACCGAACCGTTCCGACCCTATACCATGCGGTACCTCAGTGGAAAAGCACAAAAGCGTGCCGAGCCGGTACAGTTCTATGCAGTGGAAAAGCGCCATTATGCAGCTTATGCGGCTCTTGCCCTCTACTACAGCTCCAACTTTACAAGTAGTTCCTCTGCATTGCATTCTGATGCTCTGGGATGGCGGGTCAGCCAACCCAGGCCACAATCTACCAGTCACCTGCCCACGATCTACTGTTAGATCATGATCTACAGGTTGCTGACCCCCCTGTCTAAGAAGAAGAGACACTGGAGCTGTGAATGTAACCTATCGACTAAAGATTGCACAACAGAGCAGGGCCTGATGCAAAAGACAAAAGACAGAAAATTAGCTTGCTCTGACAAAACAATTATTTCACAATGTACAGTTCATGTTGCCTAGGACTATTGGGAACTGAAGTCATGGCTTCACAATGGTCAAATATAAAGAAGCAATTACTTAAATATTTTGATACCTTGCTAACATTGTCTAGACAATTTCTTGTATATTCTCCACATAACTAGATTGTAGTAATAAATCTACACTCAACTATGATAAATTTTAGCATGTTAGAATTGTGTCACATTTCTCCCTTTAGCTTGCCATTAGAACAAAAATACCGTCATCTTGCTAGGCTGGAAGTAAAATAATGTATTTGAAATGCTCTGTGCATAATCCACTGGCAATGTCTAGACATTATTTTTTTTACACTAATTCAGGTTCTTTTAGGAGAGAAATGTGTGCTCTCTTATCTGTCATCTACATTTAAAAACACATTTTCAGGATTTTAGTTTTCTAGAAGCAGAAGTTCTTTCTTTTACATCACTTATTCTGGGTGCCAACGCCTGATGATTCATATCTGATTTCCACCCCCTCTCCCCCTTCTTATTTTTATTGAACAAAACGGTTCAAACACATGATGACTAAATGTGATTTTTCAGTAACACACAGATGGATTTTTGTCTTATTAACTATTCATTATGCTTTAAAGGAACAGGAAATGAGAATTAAAAAAGTCTTATAAATTACTGTTAAAATGTTCACAAATACGCCATAAAGTTTCAGGGTAAAATACATTTCATAGGCTAAGTTTACCTTTCCAATAAAATCTCCTATGCATTCAAATATCCCCAGAATATCACAAAACACTGTGCAGCTTTAAAAAAAAGGAGGTTTTTTTTAAGTGTAATACCTGTGTAGGCTGTACATGAACTCCCCCATGCTTGTCAGATAAACCCCTGTTGAGAGTGATGCTCCCAGTCCTGCCAAGATACCTAATCATGCTATACATTTGACGTGTGCACCACAAAAACTGCAGAAACTAGTGATCTGCTGGGTTCAAAATCTATGCATGCACAGCTCGCCCTCTCTTCCTCTACTGCAGCATTGGCTGGGCTCAGCATTGTGCCAAATAGGCGAGGCACTAGAAATAGGATTTAGGTAACCAAAGTAGACATAAGCTACTATTATTTGTCCTGATCTTTATAAATACTTATTGTCCGCCTTACTGTTCCATGCACATAACTGGCTAATCTCAGATGAGTCCAATGCAGCAGTGGTTCTAGAGGCAGCTTGTTTGGGCTGTTATGACGCGCTAAGGAATCTGCTTTATTGAGGGCCCTACGCACCTTTCCCCCTGAGAAAGGCTATGAAAACTGTTTTTAAAGCATGGTCCGCAGCTAATTCCTTATGCCCTATACCTCCTGGCCATATCTCACCACATAATCCTGTCTGGTTTAATCCGAAGCTGCCGGAGTTCATGTCGGTACCTGATCCTAGTGTATGGGCATCCAAAGGTATTAAATATACATTTGTTGTTTGTTTTGTTGGTTGAACCAGATGGACTTGTGTCTTTTTTCAACCTGACTAACTATGTAACTACGTAAATGTATGCATATATACCAATAAACATTTTATACATTGATTTTTTACATCATTTTATAACTGTGTGCTTCATTTAAAGTCCCAAACCACCCTCCTTATTTATATGTAAATATATAGACCATATATGTACTGGGGGCTTTAATGCGGACATTTGATGAGTTAAAACAATTATATGGTTTGCCCAACTCGTACCTGTTCAGATTTTTACAGCTCAGGCATGATTTAAGAGTTCCTAGGTGACTTTCTATACTTCTATTCTAGAGGATCTGAATAGGGGCAAGTCTATGGTCATGCCTTTATCTAATATCTATTAAAATGTATTGCCCAACTTATACATGGGGATGGAGTCTCTACAGGCCAAGTGGGTGGGAGAATTTCCTTCATTACAGGCAGAAGATTGGGAGGATATGTGGGGGTGCTCCTTCTCTTACCTGGTCTCCTCCAGGGACAGAATAGTTCAATTTAAAATCTTTCATATGGTCTATTTCACCCCCATGCGTCTACATAAAATATACCAGATTCTTGTTGGAGGTGTGCTTCCCCATCAGCAGACTTTACTCATGTGTTCTGGTTCTGTCTTCAGATAAAATAAATTCTGGTCTGAGGTCAGGGAATGCATACTGTCTGTCACTACGGTCCAAATACCACTAACAGTGGAGGTATGTCTGTTAGGACTTGTTGACCCTTTGGCCATTGGCAGAGCAGTCAGAACCATCATGGGGTTGCTACTTTATTATACACGCAAGGCCGTTGTTCTCTGTTGGAAATCCCCCACGGCGCCATCAATTAATTTTTGGAAAAATGTTGTCAATTTGGCTTTGCCACTGTATATGGCCACTTAGCTATCTTGTGACTGTGCCAAAACATTTCATAAAGTGTGGGACATATGGGTGGAAGCCTCTTCTTCAAATGCAGATGCTATAGATGAATAACCAGTACACTGTCCTATATTTAAATACAAGTGTAATAGTGGTTTCATTCCTATATACTCTGGTAGGAGATTAATCCCCTAAGTACCCGGGTCCTGGGAGGAATGTGTATTACATAATTTTCTTGAGCTTCAGCCCTGAGTGCTACAAGCGTTCCTTGTATTATCCTCATGAGCCAACCTGCCTATGTGGTCTGACAATACCAACATCTAGGGTGTTTTCTTTTTAGTTATGGTATTTTATTTTATTTTTTTGATATTTTGTTCCTGTTTTGTGTACAAGCCTGGGTATGCCCGATAGACTCTGTTTTGTACTAACTTTTGGAAAACGACAATAAAAACAATTTTCAAAAAAAAAAAAAAGCTGCTATTAAAAAGGCAAAGCACATTTGGATTACTTAGTACCACCATTAATATATATATATATATATACATATATATATAGGTATGTATATATGTAGCACCCTGCCAGGTAGGTGATAGGCAAACTTTATAGGGGGGCCTTGTTTGCTTATTAGATGGACTTTGATTGTTCAGCTAGGCTGTCATGTGTTCCCAGGTGTGCCTGTTGAGCTTGGGGAGTCTCCCCACTGTGTCCAATGGGGGCTATCAATGGACAGTGGGGGAAACCTGACCAGTAACACACCAGGGCTTGTATCTATCCCAGAGGGCAGAATATGCCGCAATGCATCCTGGGATGGGATATAAGTCTGAGGGGAGCACATGACAGAGTGTCTTTGGTGGGAAGCAGAGTCCCAGGAGGAGGGTGACGGCTGTCTCTCCTCCTGTCAGCGTAAGGAAGGTGTCCTGGGCAGTCGACCTAGAGGACAACATGTTGAGCCGAGCTGCAGAAAGGGATCCAGTGTGCTGAGGACCAAGTGAAGTTGTTGGGGCGGACGTTTCCAGGAAAGCAGTGTCGTGAGTACTGTAAACTGCCCAGGGGCCTGCCTAGCACAGGGGACCACTCCGGAAGGTCAGAGGGATCCAGAAGCCAGCTAGCCAGTAGAGGTTGCTTAGAAAGGGGGTGCCAGAGTCTAAGCCCTGAAGAGAAGTCTGTAAAGAGGGTGCCAGTGTGGGACCTGAAGAGTTAGGAGTTGCGGCAGCATTTACATGTAGCTACCTCACCCAGGAGGGCTAAAGGGAGCAGTACAAAGGACTTTGTGTTGACGGGGAGTGTCAAAGTCAGTTAAGTGTTAACAGACAGCAAGTAAGCGTTAACGAGCGCCAACCGGCGTTGACCGGCATTCAGCCGGCATCAAGTCAGCGTCAAGAGGCATTTTTCTCAGTTGTCCCCTTACTTTGTGAATAGTTGAACCAGAGGAGTATCCCACTCATTCCCTTCTCCCATCCAAGTTCCTAAAACAAATACTTTAGCTGCTGACTGTTAGCACTTACACTTATTTATCCCAGGATCCAGCAAGGTCCTCACTCGACTTGGCTCTTTGGATCCAGGCATCAGCATCTTAACGCCCTCTTGACTACTTGTACAGACAGCTGCCCAATGTGCATGGGTGAAACACGCTGCACACGGTGAATGGTCCTGCAGTCTCCTAAGATCTGGCTACAGGGGGAGGAGGGGGGTTAACTTTTGCTCCAAAGTGGGAGAAAATATCCCAAAAAAAGACATTCCAAATCACTTCAAAAATAGGATTGATACAATGTGTGGTGAGATCGCCACTGTACAGGTACCTCCCCCACTTAACAAACTATGTCCACAGGTACACTCAATACTTCTCACATTCAACCCAGCTACTATAGTGTCAATAAAAGATAAACTTTTTCTAAAGCCCACCTAACCCCTGGATTCTATACGATCACTCTCTGGCTCTTTCCTACGCTCTAGTCTCTAACTCACATCTTCAATCTCTCCCTCTCTTCTGGCATCTTCCCCAACTCTCTAAACAATGCACTTGTCACCCCCATAAGTGGACATCCTTCCTTGGACCCCACCAATCTTAACAACCTATGTCCCATCTCCATAAACCCCTTTTCCTCCAAACTCCTTTAACGCCTGGTCTACAACTGACTGAGTGACCACCTCACTGAGAATAATCTTCTTCATCTCCTTCAGTCTGAACTCCACAGAAACTTCTCTCCTAAGACTCACAAACCATTTACTAACAGCTAAAACCAATTGACACTATTATATACTCCTACTTCTGGACATTTTGGCTGCTTTTAATATTGTGGACCACCCCCTCTTACTCAAACTTTTACTCCATTGGTCTCTGTGACTGTACTCTTTGTTGGTTCTCATCCTACCTATTTCACCACACCTTTAGTGTCACTTAATTCTTCTTCCTCCTCTACTCTTCCTTTTTCCATCGGTGCCCTCAAGGTTCTGTTCTTGAACATCTCCTATTGTCAATATACATCTCCTCCCATTGCTTTGAATATATTTTTTTCTCAATCAGCTCATCCTTCACAGTTATTTGTATCACTTTACCCTCCCTTTTATATTGTAAGCTCTAGCGAGCAGGGCCCTCTGATTCCTCCTGTATTGAACTGTATTGTACCTGTACTGTCTGCCCTCATGTTGTAAAGCGCTGTAAAAAAACGTTGGCGCTATATAAATCCTAAATAATAAGAACAAGGGAGAGGAGGGGGTGAAAAAGTGGAACTTCCCCTTTTTGGATGAAGTTCCACTTTAAGTACATCACTGATGTACATTTAAAACACATCTTAGGCTCCTTGCACATGGGACCACCATGGCTAACAGAAGATAGACTTAAAACTAAACTAGAGAAACTTAACATAAATAAATCACCGGGACCGGATGGCTTGCACCCGAGGGTTCTGAAAGAGCTCAGCCAGGTGATTGCCAGACCATTATTCTTGATCTTTCAGGATAGTTTACAGACGGGTATGGTGCCAGCTGAGTGGAAAAAAGCCAACGTGGTACCAATATTTAAAAAGGGGCCGAGATGTATCCCGGGTAACTATAGGCCGGTCAGCCTAACATCTGTAGTCTGCAAGATTTTGGAGGGGATGTTAAGGGACTACATACAAGACTTTAGTAATGAAAACTGTATTATTAGTAGTAATCAGCATGGATTCATGAAAAACCGTTCTTGCCAAACCAATCTATTAACCTTCTACCATGAAGTGAGCTGCCACCTAGATAAAGGTAAGCCGGTGGATGTGGTGTATCTGGACTTTGCAAAGGCCTTTGACACCGTTCCCCACAAACGCTTACTGTCCAAACTAAGGAAGGTAGGTATGGACCAAGGGGGGAGTACCTGGATAGAGAACTGGCTCCAGAAGAGAGTCCAGAGGGTGGTGATTAATGGGGAGTACTCGGATTGGGCGGGTGTGGAAAGTGGGGTCCCCCAGGGTTCTGTCCTGGGACCAATCCTGTTTAATTTATTCATAAATGATCTAGAGGAGGGGATATCTAGTACAATCTCAGTATTTGCGGATGATACTAAACTAAGCATGCCAATATCTTCTATGCAGGATGTGGAAACCTTACAAGCGGACCTGAACAAAATAACGGGGTGGGCAACTACATGGCAGATGAGGTTTAATGTTGAAAAATGTAAAGTAATGCACTTGGGGGCCAGAAACCAGAAAGCAAGCTACTCACTAGGGAGGGAACCTCTGGGTGAGTCTAGGATGGAAAGGGACCTGGGGGTACTGGTAGACAACAGGCTTGGCAGTGGCATGCAATGCCAAGCCGCTGCAAGCAAAGCCAACAGAATACTGGGATGTATAAAAAAGGGGATTCACTCCAGAAATAAAGAGATTATTCTCCCGCTCTACAAGACTCTGGTCCGGCCACATTTGGAGTATGCTGTCCAGTTCTGGGCACCGGTCCTCAGGAAGGATGTGCTGGAATTGGAAAGAGTCCAGAGAAGGGCAACAAAAATAATTAGGGGAATGGAGGACATCAGCTATGAGGAAAGACTACAAGCACTGAACTTATTCTCTCTGGAGAAGAGACGATTGAGGGGGGATATGATATCAATGTACAAATACTGTACTGGCGACCCTAGCATAATGAACAATTTATTCAGAGAGAGGAGATACAATAAGACACGTGGCCATTCACTAAAACTAGAGGAAAGGCGGTTTAACCTTAAAATGCGTAAGGGGTTCTTCACTGTAAGAGCTGTAAGGATGTGGAATTCTCTTCCACAAGCAGTCATATCAGCTGGGAGCATTGATAGTTTCAAAAAACTATTAGATGGGCACCTTGGAGACCACAACATACAGGGGTACACAATGTACGGTTAAAAGCAAACACACACACATCATAGGTTGAACTGGATGGACTGATGTCTTTTTTCAACCTCACTAACTATGTAACTATGTAACTATGTAACTATGACCATCCAGTTGCAGTGTGCCTGGGAGGGACAGGTGCAGCGCCCAACCCTGCTGAAAGCAGCCAATCAAAGTTTATGGCAGGCTGTGGCTAGGTGGGGCTGAAAGCTTTTCCAAGTGGTGCCAGCGTTTAGGACCCTGTGCATTAAGGAATTAAGGTCTGGAAAGCAGAAAATTATCTGCAACTGGATGGTATCATGTGCAAGGGGCCTCAGAGTGTATCTCTGGGCAAAATTGAAAGCCAATTATTAATTTCCACATTGTATTTCAATAATATGTAGCATATTCATCTGAATGATCTTAAAGTTTAAAAATCTACTTTTTAAAGAATCACACACATTTACCACTCTAAATTCTGTGACACATATTCACTAATGCACTGCTTGCATCACGCTTTTTACAGAACCTGCCTTCTGAACTATAGATGTGCTGAGAGGAGGAGTTTAAGGAGGTGGAATCAGTACAGGAATAACTACTTGCAGGCAGCAAGGTGCCATGTCACATACAGTATAGTCCTTAGATAGACATTGAAAGTAAACAGCAAATAGGAAGCTGCAAAGCATGCAAGGAATCCAGGACGTTGTGGAAAAAAATGGACAGCAAACAGGCAAAACTCACAACATGAAATATATAAGTTATTTCAAGAAAACCTACTGTGTATTGTTTTTTTATTACCATTTGATAATGTTATAAAATAAAGGTGTATGCTGGGTGTGCAGATCCACAATCTGCTGTTAAGGGCAGCGTTAAATCCTGTACCAAGGTAAACTTTGAGAAAGAAACACAGATGTATACAAACAAGCACTTACCGGTGAGACATTTCCTAGTTAAAGGGCATCATAATAGGCACGCTGATACATTTGCACATATGCAGTAGCCATGAAAACACGTTTTTCTGTCCTGTCCATATCTAGTTCAAAGTTTTGGCAAGTGACTTACACTTAAAAGAGAAGTATAACGTTATGATTGCTCACATTACTCCTCTCAGCTCTCAATCTGCTTGGTGTGGGGAACAGTGACTGTCAGTCACTGCTCTCCACTCTAATACTTCAATGCTCACTGGAGTGCTGGGCTAGAGAGGTTGTAGGCAAACCTGTCTTTGACTCTCAGCCACATAATTAGAGGTTGAGCCAGCTGTCATCATGCAGTCGGGTGGATCCTGAGAAAGTTGGTGTGCCTCTGCCTCATTAGCTGATAGCATGCAAGCTAGCCTTCTATCAACTGATTCTGGGTCACAGGAGAACAAAAGTAAGTCTACGCCTGTGAACCACAAAAACATATAGCCAAAAAAATATTTAAATATACTTCTCTTTTAGCTGTAGCTGTAAAAAATATATATATATTGTAATAATGGATACCTTTTCAATAAATACTTTGGGAGCCTAAAGTAATAATAAAGTCTAACATTGAATAATTTAAAAATCCTGCTCCATATTTGATGACAGGTACTGGAAAAATTTATAACCACATGAGACCTTCCAAATCTGCAGTGTTAAACTGATAGAAACCAGACTGAACAAATTGGGTACTCTTTGTGCTACATAGTATTTTCTTATTGGCCGAAAAATCATTGTACGATTATCCTTGTATGCTTGGAAAATCTTTCTTTGTCCAGTTCATGTTTTGAAGTGTACATAATGCAATAACTAAATTTATATTTTAAATATATACTTTTTCTTCCAGGTGAATATGTTGTCATGACAACCCACTTTCACTTAAAAAGGAAGATTGGATACTTTGTAATTCAAACCTACCTGCCATGTATTATGACAGTTATACTCTCCCAAGTATCTTTCTGGCTTAACAGAGAGTCTGTTCCTGCAAGAACTGTGTTTGGTAAGTTTCAAGAACTTTACATGGCTGTCATTGTGGAGCTATACAGTGTCATGTGTATTTTCGTAGTGTTGTGTCTAAATGCTGCTAAACCTAATTATTATATTTTAAAAATCCTGGCTCAAAATACATACCTACATTAGAGTTACTGCTAAAAATTGGTGATTTTTTAAAAAGCTTTTATGCTTTTAATTTGTCTGATCTACAGGTGAAATCTAGGTGCCTATTAAAAATGGTGAAAAATAAATGCAAGGATCCTCTGTATATTACATACCCCACAAAGTCCCCCACCTTATAGAATAAAAATCAATAAATAAATAAATAAAAATTGAACCAGATAAAATCCCTTTTAATTACAGACTGGAAGACAAGATCAACATTTGTACTTTTTTAAACTTAAAATAGAACTCCAGAAATTATTTTTTGTCCATACTTACATTGTTCCACCTGGGCTTGATGTAAATATTTACATGTGTAGCAAGGTTTCCAGGCCTATGGCCTGATGTGAGTCTGCCATTATAACCGGTACTCTCTCCAGCCCATGTGAGCTGTGGCCCTGGGTGTGATAACTGAAGCAGCGACAACTCCAGCATCTTTGTTTCTGGTTTTTATTTAATTTAAAGAGGATGGGAGAAGGGAATGAGTGGGATACTCCTTGAGGCTTGAACTAAATACATGTGGGACTTTATTACTGAAAAATGTCCGTTGGCGCTTCCTTGACGCCAGCCGGCGCCAGTCGGCGCCAGCCAAAGCTCACTGACTCTGAGAACACTCTGTATAACTGAAGAAGTGTTGAATCCCTGACTTATAGTCCTGTAGATCCAAGACTGAGAACTGTAGAACTCCTGACACTGCTGTGCTGTGGAAGTCACTAAATACTGTCCCCCGCTTAGTACAGCTTGAGGTAGTATATTGCAGAACTCTGTGTAACTGTCGCTTTACTAACACTCTCTGTACAATTCAGGGCCAAGACTGCTGGTGCCCCCTTTTCAACTTCAGGGTCCTCAAAATAGGTACCCCCTTTTACAGCTAACTGACACTGGATCCCAGAACCTCTTTCGGAGTGGTCCCCTCTAACTTCAGGTCAACCCCCAGGGGCAATTCTCAGTACTGACGACCTGTGTAGGCTTTCCTGGGACTGGACTCCTCTCTCTCTCCACAGGCTCTCGGCACACCGGATCACCTCAGCTCAACTCAGCACTCTCTGGACACTCAGATGACACCCCGAGATATCCACCTTCCTCAGACAGGAGGAGAGGCAGCCGCACTCTCCTTTCTGGGACTCTGCTCCCGCCAAAGACAACCTGTCATGCACTTCCCCCAAACTTATATCCACTCCCAGAATCCTTTGCAGCCTAATCTGCCTTCTGGGGTAGTTACAAGCTGGGATGTGTCCCCTGATTGGGCTTCCCACACTGCCCTATGAGAAACCTCTCATAGGAGCCAGTGGGGATACTTCTCCCCTCAGCAGGCACATCTGGAAGCCCTGACACCCTACCTAACAAATCCCAGCCCTGCTGTTAGGCAGACAAGGCCAACTATATATTTACCTAACACCTACCTGTAGGGTGCTACATATGGTATATCCTAAAAAGTCTATGTGGTAGTCTAAACTATATACAATAATAGCCATGATCTTCTGGGTTCTTCTCCTGCAGCTTCCCCTCTGCACACTAAACACAGGGGATCACTCATTCAGAAGCACCTGAAGGATCACTTTTATCACTGTATGTGGCATGGACTAATACAGTTATTGCCAAAATCCCCTGTAGCCCTCTGAATATCAGACACTTACATCAAGCAAAGCTTGACCATTCTAAGCACGGGAAAAAATATAGCTTCTCTTTAAAAAAATCAAGGCAATCTTTTATATACAGTATATTCACAGCGATCATCTCTAATGTCCATCTCAGTATTTTTTTACCCTTGATATTATGCTTCTACAGCCAGCTTTTTTTGTTAATTCAAGCAATAAGTGCCAATCTGAGCAACAACTCCTACTAGCTATAGGAGCAGCAACACAATAAAATGCCAGTAATTATATCACTTCTGGTCGCAATATTGTTTAGAGTGTGAGTGAGGTGGGAAACCTTTAGTGACATGAATGCCTCTACACGTGCCAATAGCTGCTGACTGACAGCATAGTGTGTGCCCATTTCTTTCCTAAATTGTATTTGGAAATGAACTCCATTGCAAAATCCCTCAGAATACTAACACTGATAAATTCTCCCTTTGCCTATTTCAAAGAAATTCTGCATTCAGACTTGTCTGCAGCACTATTATGGCACTCATGTGACTGTGATTATAATAATATAACTAAGATGTAACAAAAGTACAACAGTAACAAGATCACTATTCAGCACTTCTTTATGAGGATTTTGAAGAAAAGAGCAGCACAATTGTATCAAAGGTTGCAGCAGTTTCAGTAGAAATCACTGTTCCCATTGTGTCTCCCTGCTGTTTCCCAAGATATCTCAGGTCCTTCACCCCTTGGAGAACATCCCCTCAAGTTTCTAGACTGAAGAGAGAGTCCGCTCACAGCTCACCTAAAAAAAAAAAAAAAAAAAAAAAAATCACTTTAACTTTGAATATCAAATGACCTTACTTAAAAATAATAGCTAAAACATCATTACGTCATAAATGGGGTTTATCACAACTTAATAAAGATTGACAAGAAGGTTTTTGAGGAGGATTAAGAAAGTGAGAATAACATACCCTGCTTTGTGAAAGGATTGTCACAAAAGGAAAATGGTCAACTGCCTGCCTTGGTATGACTTAAGCTATGCTCTGCTAATTGGTCGACATATTTCCTAGCAACTCTTTTGAACTTGCTAGCATTGCTCTGCAAAGACATTAAAAATGCTGCAGCCAGTTTTGCAGTTCAGCAAAAATCTATTCATTATAATTCAGTTATTTGTGCATTTGATATTTCCTTAGGGAATAAAATAACAGGTTTCCAAAATATCCCATTAAATGCCAAATACGTTTCTTGTTATGTGACACTCCTGGCCATCAGTTTATTTCTAGAATTTTCATTGCGTACAACATTGTGAAAACACTGCAGTAGATGTAATATATTAATATCTACAGTTGTCAAGGTAACACAAAGGCATGTGATGTGCAGAATATGTTCAGATACAACCTTAAAAAGTACAGTTTTTCTGTTGGATGTTGTAACATTCTGATACTACATTATAATACAGTTAATTAGTATTTGTTGAAACCTTGGCTAATTCAATAAAAAATAATTTTAACCCCCTAGGGACAGAGCATGGGGATTTATTCATTACAACTCAACAATAAGGCATTCAAAGGGAAGAACTCTAATATGTTGGTGCAGTTAGATCAGTTATTGCAGAATAATGATATCAGTGTTTGAACTTTGCCTTCTCCTAAGGATCTGTTCACACCGGTGTAGTGATGTGTGTGTGTGTGTGTGTGTGTTACTGCCTGTGTTTTATATCCATTGATGTTCATTTAATGAATTGTTTTTAAGCATGTTTTTTGTACAAGCATTATACAAAGTGGAGATGGAACATTCAAGGAATAGGTTAAGAGTAAAATGTTGAAGGGGGGAGTGTGAAGGGCTCAAATAATGTAGAAGTCAGATCAAGGGAGGTATTTTTTTTTTTTTTTTATTTAAAATTTTTCGACAATTTAACAAGTCAGATAATACAACAGGTATACACAAGAATTGTACATAGCAAAATGCAACAGTGTTTGGAAGGATCCAGCAGGAGGGGAGAGGAAGAGTGGAAAGGGGGGGGGGGTGGCCAGAACTCAATGGCCAGACATTACATGAGTCCCAGGTTGGCATAGGTGGCGGGGATTGTGGAGTCACTCATAGTGAATGCAAAGGCAAAATCAACAGGGGGGGGGGGTCGTCCGAGGTTGTTGACATGTGCTTGAGGAAGACGTTCCACTTGGCGTGGAAGAGACCAGTGGCAGAGGGGGACACATTGTCCATGTTGATGCGGTCAATGGAAAGGAGTGGGGTTAGCTCTGGCTGTAGCATGGATGCAAGGGGGGGGGTACTTGTAATCCAATGTTTCAGGATCAGTCGTCTGGCAATTAGTAGAGTGGTAAGGATCCGGAGACGAGGGGAAACGTCTGATGTGCTTGACCATTTTTGCAGGCGTTTGTCCCAGTAGCCAAACAGCAGGAGAAGAGGGTCTTTTGGGACAATCAGTTTGGTGACGGTTTCAATGTAGGCGAGCACCCTATCCCAAAATGACGCAATAGAAGGACAGTCCCAAAACTTGTGACAGAGGGACGGGCGTTCAATTAGGCAAAAAGGACATTTGGGAGCATCCGGGATCGTAGTATCTGAGAGGAACGGGATATGTGCTCTATGAAAGATCTTAAGTTGCGTTTCCTTCCAGATAGAGTTAGGGGTGAGTTCAAGAGTTGTCCGAAGACCACTTATGATCTTTGGTAGGGTGTCCTCTCCAGGAAAGTCTTTGAGCCAGTTCTTTGCGGATGATGTAAAGATCGCCGGTGGGCATGAGTGTAAGAGGGGTTTATACACGTCAGAGATGGTGTATTTGCCCGAAGCTATAAGAGAGTCCACAAGTGACGGCTGGAATCGCTGATCAGGTTTGGGTGAGGTGGTGCGGATGAAATGACGACATTGTGCCAAGTAGAAATGGTCCGATGCAGACAAGTCATAAATCTTGGAGGTGTCCGAAATAGGGAGTAAAAGACCAGTTTGGGTGTTGCAGAGCTGGGCGAAGGTGACCAGACCTTTCAAGTTCCAATGATTGTAAACCGTGTGGTCCATACCAGGGGGAAAAACCGGGTTGCCCCGGATCGGCATAAATTTGGAGAAATACAGTGGTAGTTTTAGCAGCTTGCGTATCTCCCTCCACGCTATAACCGTGTCCCTCAGGAGCAGGCTATGTCGCAGGTCGGGAGGGAATTGAACCCATCTGACATGGAGAAGGGCTGCCAGGTCGAAAGGCTTGGACATCTGGGACTCCATCTCATAGTTCGAGAATTGTGACGCCCGAGATATCCAGTCCAAAGCCACCCTCAGCAAGCATGACAAATTATACAGTCGTATGTCAGGAAAATTGATACCTGCGTCTCACCTGGGGAGGCTTAGCTTTTTGGAGGATATGCGAGGCCTCTTCCCTCTCCACAGGAAACGAGAAAAGGCTCTGGAGAGCTCCTGTACGTCCTTGTGTTTGATCAGTAATGGTAAGGTTTGCAAAAAGTACAGTATGCGTGCAAAGCTGACCATCTTAACCAAATGGCATCTCCCCAAGAGAGACAGTGGTAGATCCTTCCAGTTTTCCAGTTCCCCTTTAATTTTGGCGAATAGCGGGGGGTAATTAAGGGTGTAGATTGAGGCAGGCGTCCTTCCGATTTTCATACCTAGGTAAGTGATAGCATGAGGTGCAATCTTAAAGGGGGAATTACGTTCCCACGCACGTTGTACGTTAGACCCCAGGGGGAGGATTTCGCCCTTAGAATAATTTATTTTAAGGCCCGAACATTTCCTGAAGGCGTCAAAGGTAGAAACTATCGTGGGTATGTCGTCAGTGGGTTGAGAGGTGAAGAGAAGGACATCGTCAGCAAATAGGGAGATCCGGAGTTCTCGGTCCCCTACACAGACACCGTGTAAGGGCGCCTTGGTGGAAAAGTAACGCGACAAGGGTTCCATCGCCAAATTAAAGAGCAGCGGGGATAGGGGGCACCCCTGACGCGTTCCTTTGTACAGTCTAAAATCGTCCGTCATGGATCCACCCACACACAGTCTAGCAGTCGGAGAGGTGTACATAGAGGTAACCAGGTGCACGAATGGGCCCTTGAACCCCATAGTGTCCAGGACCCGCCATAGCCAGTTGAAGTTCACATTGTCGAATGCCTTTTCGGTGTCTAACGTTACTATGGCCAGGTCTTTGTCGGGATGAATGCGGGCTTGTTCTAGCACCAGTAACACCTTCCGGATATTCGCCGTAGCCGAACGTCCTTTGGTGAAATCGGATTGGGCCGGGTGAAGTAGAGTGGGCATGATGAGCGCCAGGCGCGAGGCAACAATTTTTGATAGAATTTTAACGTCGAGGTTGAGTAGCGATATAGGGCGGTACGATCCTGGTTCCAGAGGGTCCTTCCCTTTTTTTGCAAGCAATTTAATAATAGCCTGGTTACCTGTCGGCAGGTAAGGCCCCCCGTCCCAAATATGGGAGTAGACGGCAACCAATGTAGGGACCAAGCATGTCATAGCAGATTTGTAAAATTCCCCTGTGAGACCGTCAGGACCTGGAGATTTGTTAGCCGCTAGGTGTCGTATCGTTTGTGTGATTTCTTCCGCCGATATCGGAGCGTTCAGCATACGCAATTGTGCAGGGTCAATAAGAGGAAGCCCTGTGTTTGACAGAAACATATCGCCCGCCGTTTCCTCTACGTCTTCCTGCCCATACAACGAAGAGTAGAAATCCCTCATGATGCGCTGCACGCCCAGGGGAGAAGAGTCTACCAAGCCTGAGGGATCCCGAAGAGAGCCTATGTGTGTGGGAGAAGGCCGACCCTTGCACATGCTCGCCAACATCTTGCCCGCTTTATTGCCGAACCTGTGCAAGGACGCAGCCAAGTGGGCAGTGTGGATGCGTTCCACCTTTTCCGCCCAGTCATCAAAAGCTTTCTTAGTCAGAAGCCAAGCTTCTGTGGCCTTGGGGGTGTTCGTGAGAAGTAGGTGCCTGTGTGCCGCGTTTAAACGTTCGATCGCTGCCTTGTAACCGCTTTTGGCATGTCTCTTGTACGCTGCCGCATACGAAATTATGCGGCCCCTTAGGAAGGCTTTGCCCGCTTCCCAAAATAGATGTGGGGAGGAGGAGTGCGCCGCATTAGCCGCCGAGTAGTTTTGCCATTCACGCTCGAGATAAGACTGGAAGTCATGATTTTTTGCCAAAAAGGAGGGGAATCGCCAAATAAGTGGGACCGTCGGGGAGCCTGCGAGGTCAATGGACAGGGCTAGGGGAGAGTGGTCAGAAATAGCCATATCGTGAATATTTGCGTCTTGTATCAGGGGGAGGAGAGAATCAGAACAGAAGAAATAGTCGATCCTAGTGAAGGTCTTGTGAGGGTGAGAATAAAAGGTATATTCACGGTCTGTCGGGTGGAAGTGTCGCCACACGTCAATCAGTGATAATGAGTCTACAAGAGTGGTCAGGGGAGTAGGAGATTCCATAGTGCGGGAGCGGGATGATTGAGGGTGCAAGGATTTGTCCATAACTACATCCATAACCACATTAAAATCACCCCCCAGTAGTCGTGGGGTCTGTGGCAGTGTTAGGGCCCGTGTCGATAGCGACGAGTAAAAGGACATAAAAAGGACATAAAAAGGCATACACGTTGGATATGACTAATTCCCTACTGTTGATGCGAACGTGTGCAGAGACATATCGGCCTTCCTCATCCGTATCCACAGCCAGGATTTCCACTGAGACCTGCTTGTGGAAAAGAATGAGGACACCAGCCTTGCGGCCCACTGCCGCTGATCCTATCACCTTACCCACCCAAAGCTTTTCCATGCGGTGCATATCCGCCGCCGGAAGGTGCGATTCCTGGAGAAGAGCTATGTCCGCCCGGAGGCGTTTTAAATGCCGCAGGACTTTCATCCTCTTCGCCGGGGATCTGAGTCCCTTAACGTTCCAGGATATCAGCGTCATTTGTCATACAAAAATGGTCGATATGTTAGACAGTTATGGTACATCATGCCCAAAAATATGATATAGTTATGCCAGAGTACGGTGGGGGAAGCTACAGAGTTAAATGAAAGAAGCTCCAAGTGCCGTCTAGAGCTCAAGGGGTGACGACCGTTGGGGGGGGGGCCCAGGGGAGAAGGGAAGGGATAACTGGAAGGAGCAACATCTGCAGAACAGAGAAACATAGCAAAACAATAGCATCAACTTCACTTTTTTCCGCATGTGTGTTCAATAGAGCGCAGCTCCCCAAGCGTGACTCCAGAAACGACCGGGGCGGATCAGGCCCTATAAGCGAACGCATCTGGAGTGAGACCTGGGTCGCAATGAACGAACAGAGCTAGGCGCTGCCACAGCACAAAATGCGGAGCATAGAGAGGAGAACAGTAAAACCTTAAGGGCTGAGAGAATTATAAGCGACATGTAATAAACAGGTTGATCTACTCCAGTTTGTGGAGGGTATGCTTACGGAAATTGCCGTATGACGGCAGGCGTCATCCAGGGACAGGTCACAGAAGAAGAGTACTGAGGTCCCAGGAGACATAAGGAAGCACCAAGGAGGCAGGAGAAAGGTCAATGAGGGGGTCCAGAGCGGCCAGAGCTAACCACATCCGCATATTGCTGCCTTTTCGGAGATTCTTTCCGTGGGCTGTGCTGTGGATCCAGTCTGGAGAGGGAGGATGATTCATAAGTAGATGACTGACCCGAGTCGCCATGATGAAGGGATCGAACAAATTTTTCTGCTTCCGAGGGGTCCTGGAAGGACAGTTGTTCGCCGTTCGGGGCACGAAGGCGTAGCGTCGCCGGGTAGGCCAAGGTAAATTTTAAACGTTCGTTGTGTAGTTGCGAGCAAACGTTCTGGAAAGCTTTACGTCTTTTTGCGACGTCAACAGAATAGTCAGCGAAGATCAGTATTTTCATACCTTCTATTTGGAAGTGTGGAGTTTGGCGGAATTTCTGCAAGATGGCCGATTTGTCTGCATAGTTAAGGTATTTTGCAATTATGGGGCGAGGGGTCTTCCGATCCTCAGAATAGAGTCCCATCCTGTGCGCCCGTTCCACCACACATATTCCTTGTAGGCCCAAGGCAGCCGGTATTTTGCGTGCACACAGCTCAGGGATAGCCGAGGGGGCAACAGATTCCGGGATCCCTATGAACCGAAGGTTGCTCCGCCTGGATCGGTTCTCCAAATCCTCAAGCTTGTCCATTATCACCCTATTGAGTTTATCCTGGGATTGTTCCGTTCCCTGCATTTGGTAAATTTCGTCTTCTATGCTGGAGATTCTACCTTCAGCTTCATTTAGGCGACGGGAGTGAGACTCCAGCTCTTTTCTGATGCAGGCCATGCCTGCAGCCACCGCTTGTTCCACTGAAGCTTTGATGGTGGGGGTGAGCAGGGCGACCACTGCCTGGGCGATCCGGTCCGTGGAAGGGTCCGCAGCTGAGGAGGATATGGCAGAGGTCGGCTGCGAGCTCTCCTCGGGCTGCTGGGAGGTGTCCATGGCAGCTGGAGCAGGCATTTTCGCGGAGTAGGCCGCGACCGCGGCCTCGATTTGGGCCGTGCCCGGCGGAGGTCGCGCCCCCGCTTTTTCTAAGAAGCACTCCATGGCGGAGCAAACGGAGGGGCTGTGCCGGGTCCGGGGGGGTTCGGAAGGCAGATGGAGTGCCAATGGGGCAGGCTGGAGGTGCTGGGCCGGCTTTTTATGCCGATTTTTGGAGCCACGCCGCGGGAGCTGAGTAGTGCTCAACTACTCCATGCGGCGCTGGAACCGGAAGTCAGGGGAGGTATTATTGTTCAGTGTAGGACATACTTTTTCTTTTAGGGAAGTCACTGAGTTTTCTCCTAACATGAATAAAAATGTAACACAACAATCAAACGTTTGAGTTTCATTCAAAGTTTGAGGGTTAGTTGTACATCTGTAGTTGTTCAACTTAATTTGGAGATACTCAGTAACTGCCAGTCCTTGCATTTGACATCTGCTTTCAAAGAAAGTATGGTATATCACTGTTGCCTAGTGTAGGGATCAGTTGTGAAGTAATTTACTGCTGTATTTCTTGGTATTGGCTGCAGCCTCTGATGGAAAAATGTTTTCCAATGTTCTCGCTCGATAGTGGTTAATCACTAAATCAACTTCTGTCGAGCAGAAACGGCCATGGATGGATCAAAATTCAGTCAGTTCCTGCTGAACTGCCCTAAAATCAAGCTTAACACCTATTTTATGTATAAAACCTGGATATCAACACTTTGAAAATGTCTACAATACCAATAAGACCTTCTTATGCTTACTTTTGCTAGAAATTCGAAAACTAAAATCTGCTTGGTTCTGAAGTCAAAAGATACTTTGTATGCACTATAGGGGTTAATTAAAAAGACAGTGAGCAATGTACTGAAGTGGAATACTATGAAAGCTGGCCATACACAGCTCTGGTCTTTTTCCATTCAGCCAGTGGGCTGAACAAAAGAAAAAACTGAACTGATTCCCCCATTCACACATTCGAGGTGGATGCAGGAATCCTCCCCCCTTCCAGAATACACTGATCAGCCCTGCAGCTGATTGACTACATATGTAGATTGAAGCAAAATTTCCAACAAGCTTGTTCATTAAAAGTTGATTGTTACATTGATTTCTCATGAACAGGAACAGCCATAGATTGATCAAAATATGGCTGGTCCCTGCTGAACCAGCCGAATTTAGACTAATCTATGCCCAGGTTTACATTTTTTTCCCCCAATTTTTTTATAAAGTGATACTGTATATTGTTACTGGCTCAGTGGAGAAGTCAAGAGAGTACAAAAAGCACAAAAGTGAAAGGAAACTGGATGCAGGCTGGAGTGCACTGGGAATCACATAGGTGCTGGTAATGGCTGAAACATGTACACAGGTGCATGGGGTGCAGGGTACTTGCTTAAATACACAGGAGATTATTAAAGACAGAATGATGGCTAAGGTGCACAAGGAAGTCACAGATAAGGCTGGGTTCACACTGGTGCTAATTGGATGCCAGTTTCACCCCATCCAATTTGCTTATCAGGAGCCTGTGACTGTCTCCCAATGGGACAGCTGCGGAGTGGTTTGCAGGAAATTCATGTGCGTCTTCTGGCCTTTTACAGGTTAGAATTCAGCAAAAATTTCGGACTGAATCCCGACCTGAAACGGTGAATGGGACGCACCGAATCTCCTGCTGTGAGCCACTTCACAATCCAAAGTGAAACTAGCCTAAATGTATGCTGGTTACTAGCTGGAGTGCACAAAAAATCATATAAGTGTGGGGTGCAAGTTTCTGGCTTGAATACACATGAAATTAAGTAGGTACTGGTTGCATGCTTCAGGTTGGAATACAAAAAGAGTCACTGGAGCCAGGAACACTGGGAATATGCTAGGATCACAGAGAATCATTGTAGACATGTTCAGGAAGTCTCTAAGAGTCACAAGGGGCTTGGCATCTGGCATGATGACTCTATGCTCAGACATTAGGCAGCACATGCTCTGGCCCTTTAAGACAAAGCCTGACCATGGATTGGCTGAGGCACTGGTGTTAACTGATTGGCTGCACCCCAACAGCTTTGTACAGGGTAGGAAGACCCAGTGCTGGAATGTGAAACAGGTGAGCATGACTGGAATGAAAGGTTTTGACACTTTTTTTTATTGCTAACCATGACCACATTAGGGAGATAAGCTGAAATCAGTTCATCAGGGTACATATCCCACCTGGTGGACAAGGCTCATGAGAGACTGTACTACTTAAAGAAGTGTCCCTCTCAGCTTCCATGATGTTGCCATTGGGAGTGTGCTGACTTATTTCATCTCTCTGCGTAAAGGGATGTGCATGGTTCATGAAATAAATGCTTTACAGAGGGTAATAACAATAGTGCAGACGATTATTAAAGGGGCATATTTACTGGATACTAAAGAACCGGGGGTAGGTAGGTGCCTTGAGAGAGCTCATAATATCCTGAAGGATAGCATCCTGAGAATGTCTTACAGTTTTGCTTACAGCGTTGCTTTAAGACAGGGGGGTTAGAAGTATTTTCTCTTGTACCACCAAGCTGGAAAACAGCTTCTTTCTGTGGTCCATACAGTTTTTCTAGAAGCTTTTTAGGGGTAAATTAACCCCCCTGCTGACCATGCAACTTAGATATATGGTGACATGGCAGCTCTACTGTGCTATATCATGTGCATAGTACATGGGCCATCACTTCTGCGTTGAGGGCGTGCACAGGGGAAGCCGATTGGCGGGTACCGCAGACCCGATGTCCACCGCCACCCGGCAATCTTTTGTTACACAGGCAGAACAGCAGTAAACAAGGCAGATTGCCGTTCTGTTAGTAGGGAAGGCATTGTGTTTCTGCAAAGCAGGAGCACGGATCCATGCCTTCCCCTAGTAAAAGCACACTCCCACAGTTTAGTAAAGCACAGGCTAGGCACACATTTAACCCTTTGATGGCCCCTGATGTTAATCCCCTCCCAGCTAGTGTTATTAGTACAGTATCGAAGTCCCTTTAAAAGTCGTCATTATTTGTAAAAAATTTACAAAATAAAAATATCCCATAGATTGTAGACACTATAATATTTGTGCTAACCAAATCAATTTCCCCCCTATTGGGATTTTTTTTTACCAAAAATATATAGCAGAATACTTATTGCCCAAAATTAATGAAGAAATTCGATTTTTTTAATTTTTTTTATTGGATGTGTGTTATACATTGGGTATATAAAAGAATCACCCCTCTTTAAATAATCACATTATGCTGCTTTGCAGCCTGAAATGAAGACAGACACTGTTTTTGTTTTATCCACCTGTATTTTTCAGTACAACATCCAAGTGAAAGATATAACATCAACATGTAAGAAAAAAAAAAAAAACTCAGAATCATTGAGTTGGAAAAAGGATCACCCCCCTCCTAAAAATGACTTGTAAACTCAATCAGGTTTAGCCTGTGATCTTCTCAATTGCGCACAAAGCCATTTGACTTTCAACTGTGATCAGCTGTGGTCATTTTGATTCGCTCAGCATGAAAATAGCTTTCCTGGAGCATTTCAGTCCCTGATAGTGCAACTGAAGCAAGCAATCAACTGTCACTGGGATCTCCAGGATAAAGTTGTGGACAGGCACAAGTCCGGAGATGGATACAAAAAATGTCAAAGGCTTTATTAATGCCTAGAAGCACAGTGAAGTCTATTAAATAAGAAGTGGTAGGTATTTGATACAACACAGACCCTCCCTGGACCAGGACATCACTTCAAACTGGATGAAAGAGCCAGGAGAAAACTGGTCAGAGAGGTTACCAAGAGGCCTACAGCAACTCTGAAGCAGTTGCAGGAGTTTATGTCAATGAGTAGTCATTGTGTGCATGTGACAACAATATCACAAATTATCTACAAATGTGGTTTGTATGGGAGGGTTGCAAGAAAAAAGCCACTTCTCAAGAAAGACCACATGCAGTCATGACTAAGCTTTGCCAAAACGCACCTTGAAGAGTCTGAGGCCACATGGAAAAAGTTATTATGGTCCGATGAGATTTCTGCAGTAAAGCATGGAGGTGGTAATATCCTATTATGGGGTGTTTCTTTGCAGCAGGAACTGGAGCACTTGTCAGGATAGAAGGAAAAATGGACGGGGCAAAACACCATCAAATTCTTAAGGAATATCTGCTGCCCTCTGCCAGAAAGTTGTCAATGGGAAGAAAATGTACCTTTCAACATGACAATAACCCAAAGCACACAGTAAAAATGGCCACACAGTGGTTGAATGTGAAAAGGGTAAATGTCCTTGCATGGCCTAGTCAGAACCCAGACTTAAAGCCAGTTGAAAATATGTGGAATGACTTGAAGACTACAGTCCACAAATGGTCACCGTCAAATTTAACTGAACTTCAGCAGTTCTGCAAAGAAGAGTTGGCAAATATTGCAAAGTCTAGATGTGCAAAGTTAATAAAGACATATCCCAACAGACTAAAGGCTAACTTTGCAGGGGGGTAAATCTTCCGGAGGTCAAGTGGTCAAATGTGTAGCATGTATTTATTATGCAATGTATGTGTTGTTTTTATGAAGATAGTGTTTCATGTGAGGTATGTGATGTCTTTTATTGTGAGGTAGCTGCATTTGCATTTCATTTTATGACTCTAATTGTAAAATGATAATACATTTTTCTGAATCTGATTTTTAATATTTCCCTATTCGATTAACAAATGTGCTTTTATTGCTTGTGTGTCCCTTCTGAAGAGTTTCTGCACACTTTCTGTCCAAGTGACCCAACAGTGAATATTAGAAAAGCTATCTAACATGGTCAAGGTAGCAAGAAAAGTCTGACAAATGTTCCAACCATTTCCCATTCTAACCTAAACAAAATACTGTACATTTTTTAATGCATTTTACTAAAAACATAACTTGTAGCAATCAAAACTCAAATTTCATGTTCTGAATGCAGTAAACTGTCACACTACCCTCCTCCTAAATCCAGCTCTGGATATCCTGGTTTCACCGCAGCTAATCAGCAAACAGGTGCCACCTTAAGTGGCTAGGCAATGTATTGCTTCGCCTAAATCAAGCTCACCCATGCTTCTAGAGACTTACCTGCATCCTAAGTTTCCAGTCTTCTTTGTGTCCTAGTGTTCTCTTCAGTCCACATGCCTCTGTACTCCACTTCCTCCAGGAAGGAGGCCTCTGTGTCTCCAGAGCACCCTTGTGTTTTCAGTGTGCCTCTGTGTACTCCTGTGTCTATAAAGCACCCTGTTTGCCTCCATTTCTCCCAAGCACCTCTATGCTTCCAGCTCACTATTGAGTTTTTAAGTGTCTGCAGTGCGTTCCCATGCCTTCAGCTCATCTCTTTGTGCCTCTGTGTCTGCAGAGCACCTCCGTACCTCCACCTTATCTCTGGACACCTCCATGTCTCCGGTGTGCCCCTGTGTCTACAGCACACCTCTGTGCATCTCCATGTCTCCAGAGCGCCCCCTGACTTTAGGTTGCCTCTGGGTGCTTCCATGTTTCCAGTGCAGACTATGGTACAAATAAATAAAGTAACAATTGGGAGTGTGGTGACTCATTGGAATGGTGTATATACACAGGTGTATCTCATAAAATTAAAATATCATCAAACGTTTATTTATTTCAGTAATTCAATTCAAAAAGTAAAACTAATACATTTTATAAGGATGGGTTACACACAGAGGGAAATATTTCAAGCATGTCTTTCTTTTAATTTTGATGATTCTGGCTTACAGCTAGTGAAAACCTAAAATTCAGTATCTCCAAAAATTAGAATATTACATAAGATCAATTAAAAAAGGATTTTTAATACAGAAATCTTGACTTACTGAAAAGTATGTCCATGTACAGTATAGTATGCACTTAACCTCCCTGGCGGTGATCCCGAGCGTGACTCGGGGTTGATTTTTTCTATCAGGAGCGGTAACCCCGAGTCACGCTCGGGGTGGATGTGCAGAGAGCGCAGCGGTGTTCTCTTACCTTCTCCTGTCGATCCAGCGATGATCTCTCATTGCTGTGATAGCCAGCCGAGAGTCCCGCCGCTCCTCCGTCCTCCGTCGGTGTGATGACTTCCTAGTTCCGTTCCCTGCAGCAGCAATGCTGCATGGGAGCGGAACTAGGGAGGGAAATTAAAAAAAAAGAAAAAAAAAACGTTGCAAAAAACACAAACACATAACACATTTTATATATGTGTATATATATATATATATATATATATATATATATATATGTATATGTGTATATATGTATATATATATATATATATATATGCACACACACATATATATATATATATATATGTATATGTATATATATATATAAAATTATATTATTGATTCAATTATAATTCATGCGTTATATATTACATATATATATATATATATATATATATATATATATATATATATATATATATATATACATATATATATATATATATATATATATATATATATATATATATATATATATATATATATATATATATATATATATATATATATATATATATATATATATATATATATATATATATATTATATAATGCATGAATTATAATCTAATCAATAATATTATTTTATTATATATATTATATATTAAATAATAAAATTATATTATTGATTTGATTATAATTCATGCGTTTGTGTTTCAAATTTATCACATCTGGGATGTCTACTAGACTCTTGTTTTGGTCAGGTTTAAGTCAGTAATTACTAAGAATTGTAGGCCTATAATACATAACGCCAAATTTCCATGAAAAGAATTGTACCGCTTTTGGTATGTAATTCCTGACAGAATCATACCGCCAGGGAGGTTAATACCTGGTCGGGGCTCCTTTTGCATCAATTATTTCATCAATGTGGCCTGACATGGAGGTGATCAGCCTGTGCCACTGCTGAGTTGTTATGGAAGCCCAGGTTGCTTTGATAGCGGCCGTCAGCTCATCGGCATTGTTGGGTCTGGTGTCTCTCATCTTTCTCTTGACAATACCCCACTGATTCTCTATGGGGTCTAGGTCAAGCGAGTTTTGTGGCCAATCAAGCACAGTGATACCATGATCATTAAACCAGGTATTGGTACTTTTGGCAGTGTGGGCAGGTGCCAAGTCCTGCTGTAAAATTAATTCAGCATCTCCATGAAGCTGATAAGCAAAGGGAAGCATGAAGTGCTCTATAAATTCCTGGTAGAGGGCTGTGCTGACTTTGGACTAGATAAAACACAGTGGACCATCACCAGCAAATGACTGACTGTGGAAACTTCACACTGGACCTCATGCAACTTGGATTCTGTGCCTCTCCACTCTTCCTTCAGACTCTGGGGCCTTGATTTCCAAATGAATGCAACAATTTCCACAATCTGCAATGATTTGGGGAGCCATGTCATCTGCTGGTGTTGGTCCACTGTGTTTTATCAAATCTAAAGTCAGCGCAGCCCTCTACCAGGAAATTATAGAGCACTTCATGCTTCCCTCTGCTGACCAGCTTTATGGAGATGCTGATTTTGTAGCAGGACTTAGTACCTGCCCACACTGAAAAAAATGGCAATAACTGTTTTAATGATCATGGTATCACGGTGTTTGACTGGCCAGCAAACTCGCCTGACCTAAACCCCATAGAGAATCTGTGGGGTACTGTCAAGAGGAAGGTGAGAGACACCAGACCCAACAATGCAGATAAGCTGAAGGCTGCTATCAAAGAAACATGGGCTTCCATAACACATTAGCAGTGCCACAGGCTGATCACTTCCATTCCACACCGCATTGATGCAGTAATTCATGTAAAAGGAGCCCTGACCAAGTATTGAGTGCATACTATACTGTACATGGACATACTATTCAGTAAGCCAACATTTCTGTATGAAAAATCCTTTTTTTTTTTATTGGTCTTATGTAATATTCACATTTTCTGAGATACTGAATTTTAGGTGTTTACTAGGCGTAAGCAAAAATCATCAAAATGAAAAGAAAGAAATTATTGAAATATATAAATCTTTGTGTAACACATCTATATAAAATATATGAGTTTCAATTTTTGAATTGAATTACTGAAATAAATTACCTTTTGGATGATATTCTAATTTTATGAGATGCACCTGTGTATATATTTATATATATATATATATATATATATATATATATATTTCAGACACATATCCTTGAGACCCTTATCCATTTATACATCTGCTTTAACAAGTTAATTTTGTTTGGATCGGTAAGCTCATTCATAATTTAACCCTTTAACCTCTCTTTCTGCAGGTGTAACAACAGTACTTACCATGACCACACTGAGCATCAGCGCCAGAAATTCTCTTCCAAAAGTAGCCTATGCCACTGCCATGGACTGGTTTATAGCAGTGTGTTATGCATTTGTATTTTCAGCTTTGATTGAATTTGCAACTGTGAACTATTTCACAAAACGAGGGTATGCTTGGGATGGAAAAAGTGTAGTTCCAGAGAAGGTAATATTGCATTTTCATAAAAGTTGCATATTGGTAATTTGTAAATAGTGTATTTGTAATCCACGTTTCATTATATATCTAATTTGTACCCAAGATCTCTTTACTAAGAGTGGCTCCTTCTGGCCCAAATCAGAACATGTTTTGCAAAGGTAGCATGAAATCATATTTATGTTAGCAGCAGGTTTCTCATACTTTTGCTGAGTTGTCTCTTGAAACACATTCCAGCAGCAGGACATCCTCTTGAATTGCTGTCTTTGCTAACAGGCAACTGGGGCGTTTATGTGTCAGTGGAGGAGAAAATAGGTGATATCTCCACTGACCCATAAAATGAGCTGCATAGAGAAACAACTTAGTAAAAGGAAAAGCAGCAACACCTGAGTAGAGAGCCCATTAAGATTGGATTGTGAAGAAAAATTGTTGCCGTAAAAAATGGACCACACCCCTATGTAGTACAAAACCATAAAGAGAGAAAAAAGATGGTGTTTTAAAGGCCCAAATGAGATGGTCAAAAAATATGTGATGCAACACGGAAATAAAGTTAAAAATACATATTTATTAATAAATTCTGTTCACATAAAAAAGCATGCATAACCATGCTATGAAGACATGCATACATATAACATCTACATATAATGATTTTAAAATGAGAACACAAAATGGGTAACCGGATGGTGGGGTCTCAGTCAGAAAAGATGGACCATGTCCATCTTTTCTGACTGAGACCCCACCATCCGGTTACCCATTTAGTGTTCTCATTTTAAATTCATTATATGTAGATGTCTTCATAGCATGGTTATGCATGCTTTTTTATGTGAACAGAATTTATCAATAAATATGTATTTTTTTTAACTTTACTTCCGTGTTGCATCATATATTTTGACCATCTCATTTGGGCCTTTAAAACCCCATCTTTTTTCTCTCTTTATGGTTTTAAGATTGGAATGTATTGTCTGCGTGTTTCTCCTTTTAGTTATCTTAAGCAGTCTGAGGTTAGCTTTTGTCCAACTAGTGATCTTGTGCTTACTTTGCGAAATGTTACCCAACTAATACTGATTATTAGTACTAGCAGATGATGTAGTAGTAGTAGTAGGGGTAACAGGAGTAGCAGTGGAAGGATTGTTAATATAAAACAAAATCAGTGTTTAAAGTCCAAAGTCTGGTGGACCTTCTTGTGGGATTTATTTAAAAGGAACTTTGAAGTAATGTCTAGTCTTTGGATTAACAATAGCATACTGAACCTGCAATGCTGCCGTTGCATTTAAGAAATAGGTAGGTGCTTTAAAAGTAAACACTGGTAAGATTGTATTACTGCTTGTCAACATTAATGGAACAGTGCCACCAGGTGGCTTTATCAGAAAAAGCACACATTATACACAGTTTCTTTTGCATACCATAGGACAAAAAAAAATCACATGTATTATTTTGCTTGACTTCCTTTAATTCTGCATTAAATGTAAATTGACAACAATATTTAACCAGTTTTAGAAAAGTTATTAATAGGACAAGGTTAAAATATAACTGATAGTTTAGTTAAGAATATACACTGTGATGTATCAACTGTAACATAAAAATGAAAAAGTAATAACATTTGCAATATGTATTATTATTTAACTGAAATTCCCAAAATACCCATTACGCGATTCTGATCCAGGAAATGCTGGTAATGTGCAGATTAAGGGGTACATACAACTTTAGCATACTCATATACAGGCGGTCCCCGGGTTATAAACATCCGACTTACAAACAACTCCTATTTACAAACGAAGGGAGACAACAGGAAGTGAGGAGAAATCTAGCTCTAGGAAGGGAAATTCACTCCTGCAAGAGTTCTCATGGGAAAAAGGTGTCTCCTCTGAAGCTTTATCACCAATCCTTGTTTCTACAACACAACATTTTCAAAATCCAGTTGTCATAGGGACAGAAAGTGAGGTGAAATCTTCTGAACAGGGGCACAGACAGCAAAACAAAATATTCTTTTGACTGGAACTAAACTTATAAAATGTACTTGTTCTGACTTACAAATAATTTCAACTTTAGAGCAAACCTACAGTTCCTATCTTGTTTGTAACCCGGGGACCAACTGTATTAGAAACTTGGGAAAGAGTCATCTGGAAAGGCAGAGTCCACACAAAAACAGTTTTACCTGCTATACAGCATCCTCCCAAAAGTATATACTGCAAACTACAGACACTCTTTTAAAAACTTTATAGGTGTATTATAGGTTACCTTTTGACCATGAATCCTATACTACCAATCAACTATTCTGAATATAATTAAACGTCTATGATAACATGCTAAGAACAAAGAAAATGGGTTATGTGTAGCATGATGACATTCCATAGATTAAAAGAGAAGTATGGGATTCGAAAAACATCAACAATTATACACACTATGTAGATGCAGCATCGATCTAATGTTGTATCTGTTCCTCGCCACCTCTACACCGATAACTCAATCAAAGAACAATTATCGCTCAGTTCTCGGGTCAACTTTCAGTCATTGGCTCTCTGTTCTGCCCTCCAATGCTCACTGGAGTGCCACACTGTGCAGGGGGTGGGAGCTTCTGGCTCAGGTGTTTGGTGTGTTGAGAGGCTGAGCCAGCTGCCAGACAGTCAGACATTATTGTCAGGATCCTTGCAGAGCCTGGATGGCTGAGAGCTGACAGCAAGCTTTAGCCTGCTGTGAGCTAAATCTGGGTCACAGGAGTGCTGAACTATGATCTCTCCTGTGAACCACAGAAGAAATATGGCCAAAAGGACTTGAAGTTGTTGTAAACCGTCACAAATACCAAGTGAAGTGAACAGCCTCAGGTGATGGACAGAGATGAAACAAATCCTCCTACATAGGTTTTACATAGTTACATAGTTAGTCAGATTGAAAAAAGACACAAGTCCATCTGTCTCAACCAATAAAAAACAATAAAGAAAACACAACCATACAATACCATATACAAAATATATACAAAATCCTATACCCGCTGTTGATCCAGAAGAAGGCAAAAAACACTAGCAATTAGCAACAGTAGGGGAATTCCTGATCCCCAAGAGGCAATTGGATATTCCCTGGATCAATTTAACCTATCAATTTTAGTACCCAGTTATATTATGTACACCTAGGAAAGAATCCAGGCCTTTTTTAAAGCAATCTACTGAGCTGGCCAGAACCACCTCTGGAGGGAGTCTATTACACATTTTCACTCTGGAGGGAGTCTATTACACATTTTCACAGCTCGTACTGTGAAGAAACCTTTCTGTGTTTGAAGATAAAATATATTTTCCTCTAGATTTAAAGAGTGCCCCCTTGTCCTCTGTGATGACCTTAAAGTGAAACTCAAAACCGAGTTCACTATATGGACTCCTTATGTATTTTTACATGTTGATCATATCCCCCCTTAATCTCCTCTTCTCAAGAGAGAATAAATTCAGTTCCTCTAATCTTTCCTCATAGCAGGGCTCTTCCATGCCTCTTATCAGTTTGGTTGCCCTTCTCTTCACTTTCTCAAGTTCCACCGATATCCTTTTTAAGAACTGGTGCCCAAAACTGAACTGATATTCCAGATGAGGTCTTACTAATGATTTGTACAGGGTCAAAATTATATCTCTCTCTCTGGAGTCCAAGCCTCTATTAATACAAGAAAGGACTTGCTTGCTTTGGAAACTGCCCATTGGCATTGCATGCTATTATTAAGCTTATGATCTACCAGAACACGCAGATCCTTCTCCGCTATAGATGCTCCCAGTTGTACTCCTCCACCACTGAAAACCTTAGACCATTCAGAGTAAGAATCATTAACCATTACTCTCTGAATTCTATATTTTAGCCAATTTTCTTTCCATTTAAAAAAATGAGCTTTCCAAGCCAGTAGACTTTACCTTACACATTAGCCGTGTGTGGGAAACACTTTTGCAAAATCCAAGTATATTAGCCACCCCACTGTCCAAGGTTTTACTTACTGTACCTCCTCATAAAAAGAAATCAGTTTTGTTTGACAACTTCTGTCTTTCATGAATCCATGGTGTCTGTTGCCTAAAATATTTTTTGCCAGCAAGAACTCATCTATTTTGTCTTTTATTAAATTATCCTGTATCTACCCGACTATAGAAGTTAAACTAACAGGTCTATAATTACTTGGCAAAGACTTTGATCCCTTTTTAAATATAGGCACCACACTGGCCCTACGCCAATCCAATGGTACTATTCCAGTCACTAACAAGTCCCTAAAACTTAGGAACAAAGGCTTTGAAATGACAGAGCTCAATTCTTTTAGGATGCATGGGTGGATGCCATCTGGTCCAGGTGCTTTATCCACATTTATAATGTCTAAATATTTCTGGACCATATCACTTTTGAGCCTTTGTGGATCATTTGGGGCTGTGTCAATACCATCCTCATTATGGTCATGAGCTCCCCCATGCTCTTTTGTATACACAAAGTTGAAGAAAGTATTTATTAAATTTGCCTTCTCTTTGTCCTCAGTCGCCCACTCCAAATTACTTTGTAAAGGGTCTACATGCTCAGACCTGAACGTTTTACTATTAATATATTTGAAGAATGTTTTGGGGTTTGTCCTACTATCTTTTGCAATCTGTCATTCATTTTGAACTTGTGCGTCCTTGATTCTTTGTGACAATTAAACAATGATAGTGTTCCTTTATTTTTATATTTTTTAAAAGCTCTTTTCTTATTATTTATAGCTTTGTTAATTTTGGGCATGAGCCACATAGGTTTTATTTTTAGCCTTTTAAAATTATTGCCCATGGGAATATAATTTGCAGTGAGTTTTCATACAGTTTTTTTGAAGAATTACCATTTCTGTTCTGTTTTCATCAATGCCAATATTCCCTCCCAGTCAAAGTCTTGGAGAGCAGCCCTCATCCTTGGAAAATTTGCTCTCTTAAAGTTGTGTTTTTTATATTTCCTGTATGCGTTTGTTGCTAACATTAAAATAAATCATATTATGGTCACTGCGACCCAGATGTTCTTTTATATGAACATTAATAATAAGCTCTGCATGGTTTGAGATTACCAGGTCCAGCATCATTTCTAGTCGGGGCCTCAATAAACTGCACCATAAAATTGTCTTGTAATAGGTTTATACATTTTTGCCCTTAAACTGTTCCAGCAGTGCCATTCTCCAGTCAATCTCTGGGTAGTTAAAATCCCCCATTATTATGACTGTCCCAGCCCTTGCAGCCCTTTCTATATGTGCAAGGAGCCGAGTCTCCACCTCCCCATTAATATTGGGAGTTCTATAACAAACTCCAATGATAATCTTTGTATTGCGCACACCCATGTACATTTCCACCCATACTGCTTCAGACTCATCACACTCTCCATCAACTAGATCCTCGTTCACACTCGAGGTTATATCTGATTTATCTGCAGTCTTCTCCTTTCTACACCCTTTCAGAAGTGCAGATCGTGTTAAAGATCTTTCTTCATCTGTCTCAGCAGAACAGAGGGTGGAGAGACTGCAGGTACACTGTGTGAGAGATGATTGGAGTAAAGGAACCCACCCCATCCACACAGCAGAAGAACTGTGTTGTAAATAGACTTGCTCCATTTTGAGCTCTCCCCTCTGATACAAATTTATCTCAGGAAAACTTCTTAGAAGTCACTCATGCTGATAACAGAGGAATGAAGCACCAGAGAGAGCTTTGGAAAGAGATAGATAAACACTACAGATATTCATGTGCTTAGTTCAAATCTTGGAGTTTACAACTGCTTTAAGCCTTACTTCTCCTTTAAATTAAATGTGATCCCTTACCTTGTAAAACAGTCTATTCAATTTAAAATAAAAAATTCAAGACAAAACATTTGTGTATATCATAAAAAAAGAAAAAAAAAAAAAAAAATACATTTTTCTTTTGGTTGTGTGGATGGATACTCCTTGTAATTATGGTTAGGGCCTAGCAGCAGCAACTTCGAAGCACACAGTCCAGTGAAAAATGCAGAATACAGACATAAAAACACTGAAATACACCAATGAGCTTGTCAGGGGGTTGTGTCAGCAGGAGGCAGAGAAACAGTAGGACACTGTTCCTACATGTGATGATCTGTGCAGGGCTTATGTCAGCACAAATCTGACCAGTGAAGTATAGGCAGGCTGTGCTCCAAAGTAAAATGCAAAGAAGCAAACTGACCAGGATATGATGGATGTGTTTCCTTGCCCTTGTGTGGTCAGTTTGAAATAGGAAAGCAGGGAGACAGCAGGATCACAAGGTATCTCACACAAAGGAAGCTTGCAAAGAAAACACAATTCCTTTCAATACAAGTACAAGGTACAGTGTAACATACACTTTAAACACTTTAATACCAGGCACTTTACCCCCCTTTCCTGTTCAGGTAAATTTTCAGCGTTCAGCATTGTCGCACTTTGAATGACGATTGCGCAGTCATGAAACGCTGTACCCATACAAACATTTTTTTCACACAAATAGAGATTGCTTTTGCTGGTATTTAATCACCACTGGGCTTTTTATTTATTTTGTTTTTATTTTTTTTTGGGCTTTTTATTTTTTGCTAAATTAATGAAAAAAAAATATTAAAAAAAAAAACATTTTTTTCTTTGTTTCTGTTATAACGTTTTGCAATTAAATAATCAGTCTTATTAAATTTAGGTCAACATGTATTCTGTTATATTTCTTTTTAGTCTATAGAAAGGTTAGAGTCCTCAAACAATGGTATATATACCTGAAAATTTATCAATCCTAATGTTCTGACCACCTATCTTATTTCTTGAGGCCTGAAAACACCAGGACAGTACAAATACCCCATTTTTGGAAAGTAGACAGTCCAAGGTATTTAATAAGAGGCATGACACATTTTTTAAAGTTGTACATTTTTGTCACAGTTTTTTGGAAAATGAAGAAAACAAAAAAAAAAAAATTCACAATTATTTTTTTCTATACTTTCACGAGTGCAGTACAGCGGTATCATATAATGGGTGTGGTGGTGATCATGGACACTGAGCGGTGACCGTATGTAAAAAGAAAATATTAATAATAATGTTTTTTTTCTTTTTTATTACATTTTTTTTATGATTTATTTTTTCTAACACACTATGACCAGAGAAATACAGTGTTACCATAGTAACACTGTTCTACTCTGTGGAAGTGATTACATTTTTTTTTTTTTATTTTACATATTATGATTGCTTTTACCAGTTTACATAGGCAGACCACCATTCTGCGTCTCTCGGGAACGATCGTGGGTGGCCGGGAAGCATCAGATCCACAGGACCTGCTGATTGGCGCCCCCTCTGTCCAATCAGTGTGCAATTGGGTCTCCAGTGGAATGCGCATGCCCCCTAAAGGCCATTGCAGGAAATTACGTACAGGTATGTGATTTCAGGCAATAGAGCCAACCTGCCGCAGTGCGCATGGCGCTTCAAGTAACAGTGACTTTGAAAAAGGTTCCTGCACTACTTTTGTGATTTCATTGCAACGTGCATTGACTTCTAATACATGAAGTTGCAAGCTGCGATAAAATCAAAGTTTCAAATCGTACTGACCTGTGGCTTTGAAATCACTCTGAAGTAGTGGGATTTTAAAGCCGCTCTGGTGTGAACCAGGGCTTATTGAGGGAACAGAAAAGAAACATATTCACTTGGATTTATTCAGCTTTGATATTTTAATATTTTTAAACAATTGGGGATAATTCAGACACTCTGCATGTTAATGTGCATTATTTTGCGCATTAACTTGAAATTTGGCAAGGAAGCCATTTCATTTTGAATGGCCTGACAATGCACCATAACACAGGTTTAAAGGAGCTGGCATCATTTTTTCAAAGCAGCTCACCAAGATAAATGGGATGGTTCACATCTGTTTTCTGTGGTGCACTAAAATGCACATATGTTGTGGTGCTCTGGCAAGATGCATCAGGTTCCATTTAAAATGAATGGCTTTAAAGCATAAAGTAGTCAGTTTATAAGATACCATGTGTTGCACACTAGATACTCATTACTAAATCACATATGTACCTGAATTTCAATAAATTTTAGCTTTTAATAAGGACCTCCTCAGTCTGCTACTGCTTCTTCACTGTCCAATCATTAGGCTATGAATGATACAGTCATGTACTTTCTCCAGGTCCAAAGTCTTCTAGAATTTTAGAGACAATTTCATAGCCTGCATTATTTATTTTTATTTTTTTATCTAAACATTATATGAAATTTTAAAATGAACCAGCTATCTATGAAAATTAAGTGATAGTATAGCTAATATATAGTGTTGAGCGAACACGTACCGGATAATTGGATTTTTGTTACCCAGACACGGACCCGAAAACTTTACTGTATGTTCGGGTTTAAAATCCGTGTTCGGTAATTTTATTTCCTGCTTTGTAGGTAATGGCGCGCTTTTAATGGCGGGCTTTCAACAGCCAATCAACAAGCGTTTAACTGGTGTGCGTCATCACAGCCATGCCTACTAATGTATTAGTAGCTGTGATTGGCCAGCTGAAGCATGTGACCCAGGTCTTTATAAGCTCGAGAGACACGGCGCGGTGCGTCAGTCTGCTGTAGTGTAGGGAGAGAGCACACAGAACGGTGCTGGCTGCTGCTGATTAGGGACAGACAGAGTAAAACAACATTGTGCTGAAAAGAATGCAGGGACAGGTCGGAGTGTAGGCAGGAAAAGATATTTGAGCATTTTAGGGACAGGCTGGAGAGATTAGGCAGGGAGAGATGAGGAGACACAGGACAGAACAATCATTCGTTAGCGATCTACATCGATTTTGCTGTGTGGGGGGTGGTGCAGTGAACAATCTTTTTGCCCTCACTTGAGCCCACTGAGGAGGAGGAGGAGGGAGAAAAAAATATATTTTATCAGTCTGTTGTGTGCAGCGTTCAGCTATATTTTACTACAGAGTGCTGTTCTAATCTGCTATTTAAAAATTACAAATATAAAGGGGAATTTATTTTTTTTAAGAGCACTTGTCATGCTCTTAACTACATTTTGCTGCCATTTGCAGCACTCTAGCCTTTTCCATTTGTTTTTTAGAGCCATTTTAGTGCCTGAAAGTTCGGGTCCCCATTGACTTCAATGGGGTTCGGTGTCCGGGTAAAGTTCGGCCGAACCCGCCAAACACGGACATCCAGGTGTCCGCTCAACTCTACTTATATACACAATATCATCTATCAAGTATTGTTGATTGATAACAGGGACATTTTTAATACAAATAAATCCAGAACACAAGAAAAATGCCTAATTATTTTAATATTAGAAAAACCTGCTCTGTCTTGCTAATTTGTATTTGCTCTTTAACTTCTATCAATAACAAATAATGATCCTGCTGTACATCAATAAGGTCCAAAAGCAGTACATTCATGATCAGTAATTGATCTTACTATGGCAATCCACTATCAGACTTGTAATTTTGTTATTTCTATTTCACTGCTCAATAGTTTCCTGCTGTATTCACGGATGCAGTTTTTTGTTTGCATTGATTGCTTGCATACTATGTAACAGAGATTCACAAAATGTTCCTTATATTGCATTTTTGTCCTATTAAACTGCATTATGAACATATAAAAAGCAGTTATTTGGAGACAAAGACACAACTGATATTGAGATATAAAGCTATTTAATTTCAATGACGGCAAGCTATTATAATATACCCTTTAAATTAGAAGTTCCTCAAAAGCATGCATGCTGTTCAACAGTTTGTATAGCCCTGATTTATATGACAGCACTTTGATTACTGGAATAAACTGTACACTGAGGGTTGATTTACCAAAATTGGAGACTGAGTGTAAAACCTGGTGCAGCTGTGCATGGTAGCCAATCAGCTTCTAACTTTAAATGGTCAAAGAAATTGAATAATGCATTACCAGGGGTGGCAACCTGAATGCATAGGGTAATTGGTGTGCCACATCATAATCAAAATAGTTGAGACTGAAGATATAGATATGGACTATATAGGCACATGTATAAAAATATAAAAATGTATTTGTACATAGAAATGACATACAATTTAAAAGAACAAAACATAAATTGCTTTGACATGAAAATTATAACACAACTATAAACCCCAATAGCAAGTATAGTCATATAGCCAAATCCCCTAAGGGGATAGTGATACAGATACCAAGAGCCCCTCGGGGGATGTCAGCGTGGCTACGGTGCTATATGGTGGTGATAGGAGTATCAGCTTGACATGTTTCCTGAAGCTGCTTCTTCAGAAGCATAACTGCCACTAAGAATAAAAAGGTATATAATATATAAAGTCAATATCTAAGTATAACATAGGAATAATGGTAATAGCAATACAAATAAGTAGTATTGCATGACAATAACATAGCACGTCCAAATATGTAATAAACTACCGGTGGGACGCGCTGAGCGGCCGGAGAATCGAGTATGTTATTGTCGTGCAATACTACTTATTTGTATTACTGTTACCATTTTACCATGAGACTAGGCACCCCCTTGCCTACAGCCTCATTTACATATATATATATATATATATATATATATATATATATATATATATATGTACAGTGAAAATACTGATAGCCTGAAAAGATTTGGAGTGGGATTGATATCACTACTCCGCAACTCACTGATTTGTTTGTTGGAGGCTCTGAATCTGCATCTTTCAAAATGGCCACCTCCACACAGAGACATGGAGCAGTGCAAGGGATAGTAAGTCAGTAATGGTGGAAAGATCAGTTGCATGGAAACCACAGATAATATAAGTGGCTAATCCAATCAGGAGACAATGGCATGAATACAAAATGAGACCTAGGCACACATGTGCAGTATAATGGATACATTTTGGGGAGAAAGACTGTGTGGCTTTGAGTGGGACTGCACAGTCACAATCACCACAGGGTTGGAGAAATGGGGGAATTGATTAAAGGACACAAAGGTAAGGTTGATCTTTCAAGGTAATTTTTCAAACAAAAAGAAATGATGGAATTGATCTAAATGTCCCTGTGTAAAATAGATGTGCTACTTCTATGTACTCTTTTGTTTCTGACCAAAGCTCTGATGAACACATATCATTTGAAGGAATACTGAATTTAGAATGCGTTGCTACAGTTTGTCTATTTTTAATATCTTGCTTCTTCTTTTTTTTATTTCCTTATTAAAATGGATAAAGTTTTATTTCTGCTTCCCTTCTATTCATTATCTGGAAGGACTGAAATCAGGGATCCTCTTGTTTCATGAATGAGGGATATATTTTTAGTTTAAAGTTGAAAATCACTTTAATTTGGATGCAATTCCTGTCTGTTGTTGCTTTATTTTTCTAACAAATTTTTGTTTTATCTAGCCAAAAAAGGTAAAGGATCCTCTCATAAAGAAGAACAACACATATGCTTCAGCAACAGCCAACTACCCACCCATAGCCCGAGACCCTGGTTTGGCAACCATTGCTAAAAGTGCAACCATAGAACCAAAAGATATTGAACCAAAACCAAAACCTGCAGAACCCAAGAAAACATTCAACAGTGTGAGCAAAATTGACCGGCTATCAAGAATAGCTTTTCCTCTCCTATTTGGGATCTTTAACTTAGTCTACTGGGCAACGTATTTAAATCGGGAACCAGCAATCAAACCATCAACACCACCTCAATAACCCATCAACTCATATCCATGTTCTGTCTTTTGCACTGGGAATTGCTTCCAGTATTTAAAACGGAAAATTCCTATTTGCCATATTACCTCTGTCTTAAGGAATTTGAAGGTTTGCGTATGAAACATAGTTTTAAAAAAGAAAAAAATAGAAGAGGCCACTGCTTGATGCCACGGTACAGATATGTTGTTTGTCCAATACAAGAGGTATCTGTGAATCCTGAACTGGACATGTGAAACTAGACAAGAGTTTAATTAGTAGCATGTCATTGAAATACCTAGCAGATAGAGATGTGCCCTGTTCACCATATCTACAATTTATAGTTTACAGGGATATATGTTATATATTTAAAATGACAGTAATATACTGTAAATACAGGAACTCCATGTAGTAAACACTACTGTATGAGTAGTACATAAAGTTTACATTCAATGCAAATGTTTGTTGTAAACTAGAAAAAAAAAAGGTTGTTGGCTTTCCGCATCTTGGTTACTGTTGAACGTCTTCAGTTCTTATATTCAGTCATTTATCAGGTAACATGGCAGGAGGCCGACTATGGATTATAGAGGTCTAAAAGTGGTTGAAGTGTCGAGACATGGGCATCAAGTCTTGTCATAAGTATTTAATAATGCTTGATGTTTTCTAATGCTTCAAAACCCATAATCACACATGACTCTTTTTAATAAGAAGAAATATACATTCAACAGAAGCATTCCCTTTGCAAAACAATCCATTTACCACCTGTTTCTTTTAAAAATACAATTAATATAAATAATATGTTAAACAGGTATACTAGAATTTATTGAAACTGGCACAAATTCTAAAAATTACACTGCTAGTGTAATAAAACATGCATTATTGTAGCCCAGATAGTTTATTCTTGCTTCAAACATGCAGCCATGTGCTTAAGAATTTCCTATTTCTGTTTTTTTAATTATTTGTGTTTGTTTGGACATTTGAAGCAAACACAAATGTTTAGTGATTTACTAAATGAATTAAAAAAAATACTAATTTAGTAAATCACCTGTATAGCATTATTTATAAGTTATCCAGACAAGTCAATTCTTAATTGATAATTCAAAACTGATTCCTCTTTAAACAGTTCTTCAGGTTAAGAGAGTGGGGGTTCTTCTTTTAGTTTTCTTTTCCAACCTCCTATTTTTTTGCAAATCCTAAATAATTACTGAAGCTGCATGATCCTTAATTATTCATCTTTGCTGAGCATTGCAGCATTACAAATGGGAAGCAACTGTTTTTTTTTTTTCTTTGTCCATGTGAAAAAGAAGAGGCGTATTTATTCTATCTCTGCATTGAATATTAATTAAATTATACAGCTAAGTAGAACTTAGACAGTGGTTTTTATATGCAATATTCAAAATGGCAGATAGACTAGTTATTAAATTAATTCTCTATTATATAGATTATTTAAGAGAAGAAAAAAAAAAACAATCACAGTGAATGTTTTACCTTAGTACCTCATGAACAACTATTTTTTAACTTTTTTAGAGTACATTAATACATACAGTATATACTTCCCACTGAAACATTGTTTAAAATTGTCATCTACCAGTAAGAAAAAGCAAACAGAATACATATTGTAATGTAAAAAAATGTGTTACTTATGTTGGTGGGTACAGTACTATTTTTTATTTTTAGGCCCCCTACTTTCTCTCCTGTACTGTTACCATCAATATCCTAATATGCTTCTGCTTGCACTATCATGTGTTCCCACACCCAAACAGATATATACAAACAAATAGTGCCACGCAATCACCTTGCAGTTGTACACCTCCCATTTATACTTAATTATTTGTGCACAATATATTTTTTATTTATTGTCATACAATTCATCCAGAACCGAAGAGTGGTAGGGTGATCAGAGCCTCAGTCTGCCTCCTGAGATCTGAACTCATCTTCAGCATAATGGCTGGACCTGCAAAGACAGCAATGCCTTCCAATAGAGAGTTTTATTTTTCAAAGTATTTGCTGCAGCTTTTTTCTGGAAGGAGATGAGTCCTGATGTCTTGTGAGATCATAAACTCGTTAAAGAGGAAGGTGCATACTGACCTATTTTTACATATCGGTCCATTTTTTTGAGGTGATCGCACATGGTGACCGGTAGTGGAGCAAGTGGAGGCACAAATAGTGGATTTTCTGCACTTGTTTTTGCACAGACACTTGTACTGTTGAAAAAGCATATTGGGCCAATTAAAACCTTTATACATATTGGATAATTTTTATGTACTAGGAATTATTGATATTATGGAGTATTTTGTACCCATTGTCACATATATTTTTCATATGCTGGTAATTTTTTTCAATATTTTTTGTGCAAATAAAAAAGCATAAGTGGGAGGTGCGGAATTGTAAGCATGGTGGCACTATTTGTTTATGCAACCCCTTTACTGTGGTGGAACTGCCAATTAGGAAGGATGAAAGATTAAGTATTTAGGCATTTGCAACATACCCAACCCTGATGTACATTTTAGGTTTACTGGGCATTTTCATCAATAAAATAAACAGTCATAGTTAAAGTAATTAAACTAAACTATTATTATTAACAGAAAATCTAAAAAAATCCATGCTCAGTTCCACATGAATTGTTAAATAATTTTCTAGTTAAATATTCCTATATAGTAGACAACAATAGATTGCTATTGAGGAATGTGATTTTAACTCATAGTGTAGCTTTTAATATAGAACTTCTATCATTTAGTTACCTTTTGTTAGTATATTAACTTTTGCATTTATAATGTCAATTTTCTATGTTTACAAAAGGTCTAACAGGTGGATAGTCGCACGTAGAAGGTTACAAGTTAGACACAATGCAAATTATCTAAAACAACAGCTAAAACACATTAACCACTTCAGCCCCGAAAGGTTTTACCTCCTTCCTTACCAGGCCATTTTTTGCGATATGGCACTGTGTTGTTTTACTGACATTTGCGTGGTCGTGCAATGTAGTACCCAAAAAAAAATTGATGTACTTTTTTCCCACAAATAAAGCTTTCTTTTGGTGGTAATTGATCACCTCTGGGATTTTTATTTTTTGCGCTATAAACAAAAAAAAAAATGAAAATTTTGAAAAAAAAAACCAATATTTTTTAATTTCTGCTATAAGACTTATCCAATAAAAAAATGTAAAAAATCGAATTTCTTCACCAGTTTAGGCCAATTTGTATTCTGCTACATATTTTTTGGGGGAAAAAAATCCCAAAAAGCGTATATTGATTGGTTTGTGCGAAAGTTATAGAGTCTGCAAACTGTGGGATAGATTTTTGGACTTTTTTTATTGTTTTTATTAGTAATGGTGGCGATCAGTGATTTTTAGTGGAACTGTGACATTGCGGCGGAAAAATCCAACACTAAGTGACACTTTTTGGGAACCAGTGACACTAATACAGTGATCAATGCTAAAAAAAAATGGTATAAATAACACTGGCAGGAAAGGGGTTAACATCAGGGGCGATCAAAGGGTTAAGTGTGCTCCTAGGGAGTGCTTTTTAACTGTGTGTGGGATGGATTGACTGCAGGAAGATAGATATCTGTGTTCCTGATTAGAAGGAACACAAGATCTCTCTTTCTCTACCTGTCTGACAGAACGATAGTCTGCTTTGTTTACATGGACAGACTGCCGTTCTGTCGTTCCTCCGAACGATCGCGGGTGGCAGGCAGCCATCGCGGAGCCCCAGAGCCGATGGAAACAATCACGTACAGGTACGTGATTTTGCGCTTAAGCGCCGCCCTGCCTCAGTAAATGTACGTGGGGCGGTCCTTAAGTGGTTAAACATGCAATAAATATGTGCTATTAAACAAATTTTACAGATACTTTTTTTTTTTCTTTCAAAATGGTGGTAAGCCTAATTAAGTAATAGCACTTTGTATGTGTTCATGCTGTATACTACACATTCATTGATAGAAGATATCTATATTCTTCCTAAGAATGTACAGTACACGCACATAATATATTGCCTGAGATGTAGACAAGATTTGACTGTTTATAACACAATGGAGTTCATTCAATAAACATAAAAACGAAGTCCAGATTGCAAGGAAATTGGCACTTTAAAAAAGAATGCTCCCTTAGCTTAGTAAATGAGGTGAAGCTCTGCTGACTTCCATCATCCAATCATGTAAAGGCAAAATATTTTAATTTTCCTTGCATATGACTTTGGAATTTTCACCACATTCTTTAAGTTGAGGGACATTCCTTGCAATGTAAAAATTCCTTAGCAAAGTGAACAACCTATCTGCCATTAGTAAATCAATCCCAATGTATTTTTAGTAAAACTTATCTTTTTGAAATAAAAACATTTACTTAAAAATAGTTTTCTTCTATCAGAATATAAATAATGAAGTTTGGGTTCTTGAGCTTTTTTAAATGACCCTATTGCTAGCAATGACTTTAAGTAATTATATTTTTATGCGTTCAGTGACCCTATGTGCTTTATCCATTCAAGTACAACAGGTTTTTTTGTTTTGTTTTGTTTTGGTAGTGGAAGAAAACATTTTAAAAATTTGTTTAAAAAAAAAACTGAAGTACAAAAAAACAGTAGGCAGAGTTGTACTATAATCTCAATTTACATGAACTATTTTTTAACTTGTAGAATTCTTATTATTATTATTATTATTATTATTATTATTATTATTGTTAATAATAATAATAATAATAACATTTTCACTATCATCATCATTTTCTTTCCTCTTTCTCATAGAACCATACAACACAGATTTTTAACTATGGTATACTGAGGACCACAAATATGCACCCACCCTCATGCATAATATTTAAGATTTTACCAACTATAACCTAAATGATGAATAATTTAAGTTTAAAATAAGCTTATATTAGATATTTATTTGATTTAACAAAGTAAAATTATCCAACAAAACACTGAAAAAGATTGCAGATAGAGGTCTGTTCATTTGTTGTATAGTTAATTAGATAACATGTATTTAAATTGAGAAACTGAATGTAATATATGTTAATACAGATGTTTAGATTATCAAATGGACAGTTTATATCTGTATGCAGCAAGATATTGTATTGTAAGTGTAATAATGATGTACTGTCATCTATATTAATTGGTTATTTTGGTGTTATGGATAGGGAGGAAATAGAGTACAATACATTATTATTATATTTTTTAATAAATGATTAACAACATGTGTAAACATAGTTGCCAGAGATGAATCAATCAATATAGTCCTAATATAATTATTAAAGTACTGTTGCACTAAATATGCATTACAATTAGGTACAACAGGTGTATTTTTTTTTTTTTTTTTTTTTTTAGTAATTTGATTGTCAAACAGTAAAGTTACACTAAACATCCCATGCTGTATTCAAGCACAATTCTTAAAGTTTGTACAGCAAAGACTATTTTTCCTAAATACAGGTTCAACTCTGACAATAAACAGTCTAAACTTTATAAGTTAAACTATCTTATTGCTCTAGCTCATACATTTTTGTTATGGGTGTAATAAGTCTAAATTAAAAGGATGATTTACAAAAGGAGTATTAAATGTCTACCCTTGGCCTAACAATCTGTGCTTAGTTTAACCATTCACTCATATGCAAAGAAATGAAAAAATAAAAAAAAAATCATGGAAAAAAAAAAAAAACATGCAAATGATTAGATCTTTAAAGCAAGCACAGGTTTAATGATACATTTGTAAATTTATTTTTTCGTATATCATCCGTAAGTATTTTATCACATTAGTCCTTTTTTAATCTCATGTAATACAAATATTAAATACAGAAATTTGGTTTTGTGCAAAACCGTTTTTTTTAAGCTGAACAGTGAATGTATCAGTGAATTTTGCTTTAACTCAACAAAACATTTTGTGTATTGCATTTCCAGTCGTTTTAATGGAGAACTTGATAATTATGAGTTTGATTAGTGCTAATAAGTAAGTTACTTGCTGTAATAATTAAAGCTACATTTGTAACTAAATGAATACCTTTACTAGTTTTGGTTTTACATTACATTTAAAATGTGTAACCTATATAAGCTAGAAATAGTAAATAAAGACATACATACATGCATAAGTAGTGAATATTGTGCTGCTGAGGAAAAAGAGCAGATATCTAGAGAGAAGAATTATCTAAATAAATTCATATTTATCTACAATTTTTTTGTGAATTAAAAAAAAAAAGATCACACAAATTTTAAACATTATAATACTACACGGAATGTCTCTAAACATGTCTACAGTAATAAAAGTAAACTGTAAGATAAGGTTCTGAGTATAAAGTTGCTATACAGTATAGGCCAGTGATAATGTTTTGTTTACTACACCTTAAAATTAAAGAAAAAAATAGTTAAAGGCTTATTTGTGTTGGTTTGATTTTTTTGCTGCTTGATAAAAAAACTTAAAAAAATATATATTTTACAATTATTTGTAAGCTTAAAAAAAAAAAAAAAAGCCCACTGCATCTTAGACAATAGTTTATAAATACAATATTGAAAAAATAGCTTGGATATGTTTATGGCCTCAAAAGAATGAATCAAGTTCCTACCAGTTCAAAAGGGTTCACTTCCCCAAATATGTGATAATAAAATGTATGTATGTAGGTATGTATTTATTTATTTATTGATTTATTTATTGATTTATTTATTTATTTATTTATTCTTTAAATTCTGATTAATCTAAAATCATATTATTATAGACAAATATAATTAATGATTGACTATCTGGTGTTATCAGTTGTGTCTAAGGTACAGCTTAATAATTTAATTCTAATAGATTTATTAAACATAACCCTGTTATCACCTCATTAGGTAGGTGGTGGTGTCAGCTGCATTAGCGATATATTATGAACCTATGACCAACTTTATTTTAGGTATAGTTTTGTAATAGAGTAGCCTGTGGACAAAAGGATACTAACCGTTACAGGCCTGTTGGTAAAACCAGCCTAGCTGGTTTGTGAAACTACTCTGTCAATATCTTCCTTTTGCTGCATATGTTTCTGACACCTGTTTTAATGTCAGGAAGGAAAATTGCCTGAAGGGCATAACAGTTCTGGATCCACACACCAGGGTTGCAATGATAATTAGAATTTTGTATGCATTTACATACAGTAAAATAACTTAAATTAATGATTCCAATTACTATATAAAGTCTATTTAGTAAAGTTTTACATATGCTTTTAAATAATAAAATGTATCTCATAGGGAATGTATATATTTTTTTTTCTTTTGTATTATGTTCAGGGCTTAAACAAATAATGTGAAACATTTATTCATTTTATTTAATTTTTTTTATATATAAATATGAAATATCACATAAGAGTAATTCATATTTACAATTTAAAGACAGCAGATAGAGAACAGAGCTCCTACTTACATTCAAAGCATGTCTACACAAAAAAACAAAAATGTAATCTATTGCAGCTTACTAGTCCTTGGATATGGTGACTGCATTGGTTTTTATTTTTCAGACTAAGGGCAAGTACAGACAATACCTTTTTTGAAATGAGTGTAAACACTCTCATATGCATGCAAAAATCAAGTTTCTTTATCTTGCACATGATTGGGTATTCTTTCCCTAGTGAATGTTTACTACATCTCCTAAAGGTTGTGAAAATTCACTTGCAATGTAAAAATACACTTTGCAAAGTGAGTAGCCTATACTGCTTTAATAAGTCAACCCCTAAGGGAGAGGAAGTATGTCATTTGTAGAATCAATAGGTGAAAGTAAAGGGAAAAATGCCTGAAAAAAAATAGAAAACGAATGCAGTTATCACATCCAAGGACTGGTAAGCTGCAATATATTACATTTCTGTTTTTGGGTTTGGATATACTTTCAGTCTGTTTAAACCTATACTTTAGAGCACCTAAGAGTTAGTGGCAGTGGCGGCTGGTGCTCAAAATTTTTGGGGGGACGCAAACAGAAAATGTAATAGGCATTGCTTTGCGGCAAAAAACGCTGTAAAAAATTGCGTGACTTTGAGGTTGCAAAAGTGAGAAAGGGGCCTTCAGTAATTAAGGTATAGTGTGCCCCCTTTCAATGCAGAGAGACCAGCATGCCCCCTTTCAATGCACAGTGACCAGCGTGCCCCCTTTCAATGCACAGTGACCAGCGTGCCCCCTATTAATGCACAGTGACCAGCGTGTCCCCTTTCAATGCACAGTGACCAGCGTGCCCCCTTTCAATGCACAGTGACCAGTGTACATGCCCCCTTCAATGCAGTGACCAGCGTATATGCCCCCTTCAATGCAGTGAAGAGCGTACATGCCCCCTTCAATGCAGAGATCAGCGTACATGCCCCCAATGCAGAGACCAACATACATGCCCCCTTCAATGCAGTGACCAGCATACCATTCCCCCAATGCAGAGATCAGCATACATGCCCCCAATGCAGTGACCAGCATACATGCCCCCAATGCAGTGACCAGCATACATGCCCCCAATGCAGTGACCAGCATAAATGCCCCCAATGTAGTGACCAGCGTACATGCCCCCAATGCAGTGACCAGCATACATGCCCCCAATGCAGTGACCAGCATACATGCCCCCAATGCAGTGATCAGCGTACATGTCCCCAATGCAGTGACCAGCATACATGCCCCCAATGCAGTGACCAGCATACATGCCCCCAATGCAGTGATCAGCGTACATGCCCCCAATGCAGTGACCAGCATACATGCCCCCAATGTAGTGACCAGCATACGTGCCCCCAATGCAGAGATCTGCGTGCGTGCCCCCTTCAATGTAGTGACCAGCATACATGCCCCCAATGCAGAGATCAGCGTACGTGCCCCCGATGCAGTGACCAGCATACATGCCCCCAATGCAGTGATCAGCGTACATGCCCCCAATGCAGTGACCAGCATACATGCCCCCCCTGTAGTGACCAGCATACATGCCCCCAATGCAGAGATCAGCGTGCGTACCCCCTTCAATGTAGTGACCAGCATACATGCCCCCAATGCAGAGATCAGCGTGCGTGCCCCCGATGCAGTGACCGGCACACATGCCCCCAATGCAGAGATCAGCATGCGTGCCCCCTTACTTACCTGGAGCAGCAGTGGCGGCGATCGGCTTCTCCTCAGTAAATACCTATAAAAGTGCTGCGCCAGAAATACTTAATAAATATATAAACAGGTGATGGTGTAATAAATATCAAAAGAGTCTAAAATAAAGTCCATAAGTGTCCAAATAAAGGTGAAAAGAAGAAACTACCAACAAGGTAGTAAAAAAAAACAAAGGTGGTAAGAAAATCATAAAAATTTCTTCACAAACACCGCTGTGCATATATCCCACCACCGGCTAGATTGGTCTCTCACCTCAGCCACAGACCCATAAAGGGTCAAAGATCGCATATATCAGCTGTAGCAGCCTGGGGATCATCCTCTCCTAGCTCTCTGACAGCCCAACGTAGATCACTCAGGTGGGGATGGATGAACTCCAATCAAACTCAGAAATCAGTGTATATATAAAACAAAGGGGACATATATAGTGCTCTCCATCTGAATACCAATGTCTTTATTAGATATAGTAAAAGGTACTCACATTTAGCGGCACTCAGCGGTGCACGCAATGCAGACAGATACACATGCAGCTGGGACAAAGGGAAAGTACAACGTCAGGAATGCAGGCTCCGCCCCCCTATACGCGTTACATCAGAGCTAACCAATAGCCTTCGACTTCTTCAGTAGGGCTACTGAAGAAGTCGAAGGCTATTGGTTAGCTCTGACGTAATGCGTATAGGGGGCGGAGCCTGCGTACCTGACATTGTACTTTCCCTTTGTCCCAGCTGCATGTGTATCTGTCTGCATTTCGTGCACCGCTGAGTGCTGCTAAATGTGAGTACCTTTTACTATATCTTATAAAGACATTGGTATTCAGACGGAGAGCACTACATATGTCCCCTTTGTTTTATATATACACCGATTTCTGAGTTTGATTGGAGTTCTTCCATCCCCACCTGAGTGATCTATGTTGGGCTGTCCGAGAGAGCTAGGAGAGGATAATCCCCAGGCTGCTACAGTTGATATATGCGATCTTTGACCCTTTATGGGTCTGTGGCTGAGGTGAGAGACCAATCTAGCCGGTGGTGGGATATATGCACAGCGGTGTTTGTGAAGAAATTTTTATGATTTTCTTACCACCTTTGTTTTTTTTTTACTACCTTGTTGGTAGTTTCTTCTTTTTACCTTTATTTGGACACTTATGGACTTTATTTTAGACTCTTTTGATATTTATTACACCATCAATATCACCTGTTTATATATTGATTAAGCATTTCTGGCGCAGCACTTTTATAGGTATTTGCATATTATTTGTGAGGTGTTACACAATTTGTGTTTGCAGCCGGATTATTGCACTGATATTTGTATACTTATTTGCACCAGTATTAATTTGCTGTTTCAATTGTTTATACCATTTTTGTTTTTTTCACTAGTTGGTTGCGCTGATAATTTATTGATTATTATTTTGGCTTCTCCTCAGTCCCCCGAACGGCGGCGCGTCTCCTCCAGTCCTTCCGCTCCTGCCTCCTCCTCGGCCAATGGCATGGGGTTTGCCTTGCGGCCAATCAGGAAGCGCGTAATGGAAGCGCTTCCTGATTGGCCAGGAGGAGGATCGGTGTGACAATAGCAAATTTTCATTCGCTATTGTCACACAATAAGTGGGCTCGGGACGCACTGCTCTGTGCTCCGAGTCCACCCTTTGCATTGCCCTATTAGAGCCTCTGGCTCTAATCAGGTGATGCAAAAAAAAAAATCCCCATTGAACTTCATGCGCCCCTGCATGCAGATTAGGGGGCCGGACGCATGGATGGGGGGGCGGCGCCCCTGTGCCCCTAACGAACCAGCCGCCACTGGTTAGTGGAGTAATTTATTTGCCTGCCCTGCCTCTGCTTTGTCTGCTGCTTGTAGAATTTAAAATCAAAGAGAAAACATATAAAACATCCCACAACCATTGGATTGCACACGACTGCCAAGCTAACAGGTTTTTAGTGCCCTAGTAGACAGCAAGATGTAGATGCAAGAAGCTGCAAAGTTAATAGTGGTGTCTCCATGATGACTGTGCAGTTTGGAAAGGAAATGTAAATAAGTGTTTGAGTATGACAAAGTAGATTTAAAACGATTTTTACAATAACTACCAAACTGTCAGGTTGGGTTTCTTTTCTTTTATTTTGTTGGGTTTTTGTAGAGCAGTAAATATTTTAGCTGAAGTTACAGGATATGTCTGCACTGAAAACAGTTAAACCAGGTTGAATGTTTGCATGAGATGACATTGGTTAAAATAAACAAACTGTTGTGAGACCTGATTGCAATTCAAAGTGAAAAGTTTACCTGTACCTGGGGATAAACAAAAAAAAAAAGAGAAAGCTAAGGAGTGTGTTTATAAAAAAAATAAAATAAAATCACAATGCCACTCCTCCCCAAATCTACAGGTACATTTTTTTTGTGTGAATGCCTTTGAAATTGAATGTTACCAGGCAATTTTCTTTCTGGGTCGGATGTTCTTCATTGTAATTGTGATGTTCTTCGTAATTACCTTAATTATGAAGAGCATTTAGAAGTGCTTGATTTATTCTCCCTGAAAAAGAGACGCCTGAGAGGGGACATGATAGCAATTTACAAATACCTCAATGGGGATCAAAGCATAGAAAAAAACTATTCAGTTGCAAGGAATGCATGAGGACACCAGGCCATACAATGCGATTGGAGGAAAAGCGTTTCAACCTCAGGCTAAGCAGGGGGTTCTTTACAGTAAGGGCTACAAGACTGTGGATCTCTCTACCACAAATGGTAGTAACTGTGGGGAGTATGGCTACTTTTAAAAGACTCTTGGACATACATCTCAAGGGTAAAAACATTCAGAGGTATGGGAAATGATTCACACTGACACAGGTTGAACTGGATGGACTAGTGTCTTTATTCAACCTCAACTACTATATAACTATAAGATGAGCATCAGTCAGTAAAAACTGCAACATGGCCACTAAATGGCCCTGATGATCACAGGAAATAAATATTTGTTTATTTATTATGGACATCAACTCCATCTAGTAGCCATAATGGGGTATTTTTCTAATTCATGCCATTCCTTATAAATGAAGAACATCCAAATTGGAGAGAAAACAGCCTAGTAAAATTTGATTTTGTCAACATTGACACAGAACAAACGTATATGTATTTTTCAGGAAATTATACACTGAATTTTTTTACATCATATGTTAGAAAATTACATAATCTGGATTAAAAAATGGCAGTTGAATGTCACTTGTGAACTGGACATTGTTTATGTATTCAATCACATGCAATTTGACCACACAAATGGTAATTTGTAACCTAGAAATTATGGGCTATGACCTCTTAAATATATACAGATGATGGTAAAAAAAAAAAAAAAAAAAAAAAACTTGTATTAATGAATAAATGAAAAGTTGTTTTTTCATATCCAGATTTAAACCCACTCTCTTTAAACCTATATTAATGTATTGTAATTGAACGCTACTAATGTGTGTGCTACCAAGTTGTATCTTGGGTAAACAAAGTGCCTGATCAGTTACTGGGCTGTCATTTTGTTTCCATCATATCATTCAGATTTTGAAAACATTGGCATTGGAGATATCAAAACACTGTTCAGTCACATATTAGAAACTATGTATGGTATTTCAATGTGACCTAGAAAATGGTGTAGCCTTTCGGGGCTTGGTATCACATCCCCAATGACAAAGCCCTTAGTAAACTTAAGGCAGTTTGTTTTCTTCACCATATCTAACAAAGCCTTGAACATATGTTATCCAAGTATATCAATAATTTATTTAATACCCTTGCAAAATTGTATTTGGTTTGTGAGCACTGCAGATTGGTCTGTGTTAATTTGTTCCTGCTCAATTTTTGGCAAACCCAGTTTGTCTTAAGACAGAACATCAGAATCGCTTTTGTTCACTATATAATTTCAATTTCTAGTAATGTAAAAATGTAGCATTAAATGCATACTCTCATTAACAAACGAATGTACAGTAAACTACAGATTTTATTAAGTAATGTTTTTACAGTAGCAATATATTTGTAGGAACAATATGTAAGGGCTTTCAATATTGGATGTCTTTGGGTAGGTTGGACATTCCCTTTGAGATGTTTAAGACAGTTTGGTTGCCTCTTGTACCAGATGAGCTGTTTTAAATAAATACAAACATAAAACTGGCAAAAAATACTTCACTCTTAAAAGATTTAGTATTTCCATTTTTACTGTTATCATATGCATCACAGATCAATACAACTGTTAAGGTAACCATCTCCTAAAATATAAAGATGGTAGAGTAAATTATCTTATATTGTTTACATTTATTCCACAGATTATTAATTGTGAATTATATATATATATATATATATATATATATATATATATATATATATATATATATATACCTCCTTCATGTTTCTGATCATGCTGTTGTCTATGTTGGTCTATTTTTGTAACATGCCAGGAGATGTTCTGTTACATTGTATTTTCTTTACTGTGCTGTGAGGGTTATTTTCTGACAAAGTGAGAATATGTATAGTAACCTGTATAAAGTATCATTCAGATATTTCATTGGGGTTGATTTTTTAAAGTAGAACATTTTTTTTTTTAATCTAGCTGAGTGAAGCTGTATTCATTTCAAACATCAGATCTCTTCTATAATTTGTTTCAATTCCCATGCATAGGTTTACTTGGCCAAGTGAAAAAAAATATTTTTCTTACTCTGAAAATGCCAATAGATACTAGATTAATTTGATAAAAGGATATAAGCTGACACATATTCCACTTGCATGTACATTTCCTTGCCTATATTTAATGTGCATGATATTTTGATATGTACAGCACCATGCTTATCTCTTTATAATACTGAAGAACAATAAGCTGTTAACTAAAAATATCCATCAAATCACCTTTTCCTTTAGCACTGATGAAATCATGTATTACTGTCCAACTGTTGCTAGACTTTTTAGGCAATATAGTTTTACTGGCATTGACCCTGTCTTGAGAAGTGATGAGCTAGGTTCATATCCAAAGTTGAGACAAACCCAGTTTGCCTGAATCCTTGAGAAGCGGTCATATTATTGCATCCTTGCTGGTACAATGAGCTGCAGTGGGAGATTTCACACAGCTGCACATAACACAGGGGCAAGGACGCTCAAGGCAACATTTACCTATTATGACCAAATAGCCAATGTTGTTGTCCTAATTTGGCCATATAACCATATTGGGTCAATGAGCTCATGAGCATCACCTTTTTGTGGTATATATTCAGCTGCATTCAGCTGCAGGGCATCCAACTTGCAGCTCATTGGCCCAGCAATACAGCTAATGTCCGGATTTGGATCAAATTTAGTTTGGACCAAGTTCAAGCTCATCCTTGGTCTTGAATAATACAAACAAATGCAACCTAGAAATTTCCCTAAGTTGTATTCATGGCTACATTTTTGCATAACCAAAATAGTTTGCAAAATAAGGCGGCAGGGCCACTAATTTCAGCACAAAGTCAACCATACATAACAGGCTACAACGAATTCCTTTATATAACAAATACTTTCAGGCTGATGCCCTGCCTACCAGCGCAGTCCTCGTTACTGCTGTCCCCTAACATGTTAGGAATATTATACCATGCCAATAAAAATGCACTGTTCATTCACTTTGGGTCTATTTAGCAAGAGCAAAATAGGATGTTTAATCTATTGTTCTGGTTGTTAGCTTTCTGTCTAGTTTTTTAAATAACCAGCCAAAGAGTAAGCAACACATGGCAGTTGGCCTAGGGGGGCAGAAATGATAAATCTGTCCTTGGGTGTAATCTAAAAAAATTAATTGAACAGAACTCAAAAATCCCTACTTGCTTATTTGCTCAAGCCAATTAAACGTACTGGTAATGCAAGTTTGCATTTAATGTCTTTGGATATCCTAGCAAAATTTTGAAATCTAATTTGTAATCTACTGATCAACTTATTGTTTTTACCTGTAGATTTTGCCAGCAAATAACCCTCTATGCCCATGTTTTCAGGATGTTCATGCAATGTATGTTTTATCTGTGTTATGTCTTGTCAATATATGTAATTCTTTTATGTGAAATGTAAATAGGTGATGTCATGGGATACAATATTTTTTACTAAAAGGATGCAATATTTTTTAACTAAAATAATTCAGACCTGCTTACATAGTTCTGCTTTATCAGTACTATGCATTTATTTTGCCATCTTGACATGTGTAACATTGCTTCACATATGTTTTTCAAGATTTCCACTTTTTTTACTCTTGAGCAAAGATAATTAAAGAGACAAGTAGAAATATATCTAGAGTTTTGAAAAAAAAAAAAAAGAACACATGTACAGATTCATTCTAAGGTTTAAGATGAAAAACAGGCAGTTCTTACAAGCTTCCTCTCAGTAATGAGCTCAGGTGTGTTTGGACATGAACTGAAACACACCCCTTGCATAAGCATGGCTATGGGCAGAGAATGTCTCCACCAAATGACTGTTGGCATTGACAGCTTCCAGGCAGGGTAGCCAAGGAGGGTTTAGAATTGTGTCTGAACACGCCTGAGCTCATACTTACTTCCAATATGAAATAAACATACATGCTTTTTTACAAGCAAACTGTGAAAAGTAGGTGTAATTTTCGAAACCGCTTTTTTGAGTTTCGGCAGTTGTGGTTTTAGACTCCGACATCTCTTGATCATTTTATTTGTATTTTTTTCTCTCTCTCTATCCATTAGTTACTCTGCTCTTAGAATCAATATACTCATTCTGTTGTGGTGTACTCAAGTTCTTTTCTATTTGTTCTTCATATTTTTTTTGAGGAATTATTTACATAGACGAAATTCAGGGTAAATTTAACATGCCAAATTTTTGAAAGGTTCTTACAATAGTATTAACATGTACATCTGCATATTAATAAGTTGTAAAATCATAACAATCAAAAACAACCCTCTCACCTGAAGTGTTTAAATGAACCCCCTGCAGGTCTCTATAAAAAAATGTATTTACATGTTGCTGAACCTTATTCAGAACCGTGGTTGCTTACTGTTGGAGACAGACCATTCATACAGCAAATTAGTGGTCATATAAAGCACAGATGCAATAATTTTATTAGTAACTCTACCCTCCCAAAGGTTAATTGTCTGACCATTGTCTGTTACATCCTCATGAGATATCATCATTGGTTACCATATTCTTCCTATACTAGGGAAAGATTTGGTAAGTAAAAAAAGAAAAAAATATTGGTCTATTAAAATCACATAGGTATAATTTGGAAGCCCATAGTTTGCCAAAATAATTTGTTTAACAGAAGTAAAAAAAAAATGCATTTTGCAGGGTTAATTATGTTTGTTGCATAACTACCTTGTCATGTTTATTGGCATCTTTCATATGTGTGTTTTTAAGGCACATTGTGTATTTTATTTAAAAATAATTTTTGCATTGAAGAGAAAGTATGTAAAAAATTATATACTATAACATTCTAAAAAGCAGACATAATTCATAATAGATATTTGTACTCTATAAAACATTTTTGCAAAACATTCAATACTTTCTACAGTATATAACGTGGTCCCAAACTTTATTCAAAGCTAGTGCATTTACTTTAAAATTGTAATGACCTTCTTATACAAGCAAATGCATTTTTGATGCATTGTTGCATTTAGTATAGTGGGAGTTTATTTACTAAAATTGGAGAGTGAAAAATCTGGTGCAGCTGTGCATGGTAGTCAATCAGCTTCTAACCTCAGCTTGTTTAATTACGCTTTGACATGAAAGCCTGTAGCTTTCATGGTTTTATGCATAGCTGCACCAGATTTTGCACTCTCCAGTTTTAGTAAATCAACCTATGTGTGTTGCACCTAATCTCCTATACAAGTACTAATCAGAGCTGACCCTGCTTAGCTTCTGATATTAGACAAGATTAGGAGCATCCAGGGGCACTTAGTCAAATATAGTCCAAATATAGTCCAAATAGGGTTGTGCTTAATATATTAAAAAGAAGACAAAAAAAGTCCAAATAGTGATAAAACAAAGTCCATCCAATCACAAAGTGCACTATTCATCACCCGAATGGTGTGTGATCCCAAGTGAAAAAGACCTCCACCTCATAGATTGGCTGCTTACCAGCTAGAATTGACCTCCTGTCACTGAAAGTCTCTCTCAGGTATGGCTTTAAACCCAGCCTGGACCTCTATTCAATCAAGGGGCTTAAGAAGGGACTTGAAGAGAACAGTACCCACCACTTTGAGAAGACACGGTCACATATAACCCAAAAAGAGATAAAGCTTCCATAGCATAAAATCTTTTAAACATTTATTAAAAATATTAACCACTTTAAGACCGGAAGGATTTGCCCCCTTAATGACCAGGCCCTATTTTGCAATTCGGCATTGCATTATTTTAATGGACAATTGCGCGGTTTTGCGATGATGTACCCAAACTAAATTTACGTCCTTTTTTTCCCACAAATAGAGCTTTCTTTTGGTGCTTTTTGATCACCTGTGCATTTTTTGTTTTTGCACTATAAACAAAAAAATAGCTTAAATTTTGAAAAAAAAAAAAAAAAAACAATATTTTTCACATTCTGCTATATGACATTCTCAAAAAAAAAATTAAAAATCAACATTTTTTAACATTTTAGGACAATTTGTTTTCTGCTACATATTTTTGTAAAAAAAAAAAAAATCGCAATAAGCGTATTTTGATTGGTTTTGCCCAAAAGTTATCGCGTCTACTAACTACGGGAAAGATTTATGTCATTTTTATTGTTTTTTTTTTTACTAGTAATGGCGGCGATCTGTGATTTTTTGCGGGACTGTGGCATTGCGGTGGACAGATCGGACCCCTAACTGACATTTTTTACACTTTTGGGGGTACCAGTGACATTACTACAGTAATCCGTGCTAAAAAATATGCACTGTTACTGTATTAATGTCATTGGCATCCTGTGGGTGATCAAGGGGTTAAATGTGAGCCTAGGGGAGTGATTTTAACTGTGGGGGGCGTGGCTTGTGAAATTATCACAGAGACATGCAATCCTATATAGAAGGATCACATGAGCTCTGTGATCATCCCAGGGAGAAGGGCGGTTGGCTGTTTACAACAGCCGACCGTCCTTCTCTCTCAGCGGGGAACAATCCTAGGTGTTAGTCAATCAGAGCCGCCTGACACCCGCACCGGCTTCCCCGCTGATGACTGGGGGCGGGGATTTCCCCCTAGCTGCCCCCAGGCAAGCTACGTAGACCTACATCGATTTACCTGTATGAGCTGGTCTGTCGCAGTAAATATACAGTAAGCGGTCCGGAAGTGGTTAAAGGTTGCACTCACAGAATACACTTAAAAATATGCATGAATTATAAGCCAGCCGGCTCTGTACAACAACCCGTCCTTCTGGACCTTGGAAAATGCAGTGACGTGCTGACATCAATGGGTGGAGCGATGTGCTGACATCAATGTGTTTCCGTAGGTCCCAGAAGTATGGGCTGTTGTACAGAGCCAGCCGGCTTTTATTCATGCATGTATTTAAGTGCAACCTTTAATATTTTCAATAAATATCTAAAAGATTTTATGTTATAGAAGCTTTTTCTCTTTTGGGGTTATATGTGACCGAGTCTCCTCAAGAGTGGCAGGTACTGTTCTCTTCAACTTAAGTCCCCTTGATTGAACAGAGGCCCAGACTGGGTTTTAGGACACAAGTGAGAGAAACCTTCCATGACAGGAGGTTAATACTAGCTGGTAAGGAGCCGATCTAAAAGGTGGAGGTCTTTTTTTACTTGGGATCACACACCATTTGGGTGATGAATAGGGCACTTTGTGGATGGATGAACTTTGTTTTATCACTCTTTGGACCTTTTTTTGTTTTCTTTTCAATATATTAGGCCTAACTCTATTTGGACTATACTATTTATGCTGTGCGTGCCTCACAGAAGAGTTGCTGCTGTGTACACACGTATTTTGCATTAAGATTATATTATTTTGAATAGCAAAGTTTTTCTTTTATTCTACTTAGTCAAAAATGTAAATCATTATAAAGCTTATTTATAGGGAACCTGTCCCCTCATTATTAAAGGCTTCCCGGAATGCATGCACATTTGTTTATTTATAAAACTGCGTGTGTGTGTGTGGAGGGGGGGGGGGTTCTAAAATTGGACCATGCAAAAGCAGATGCAGCACTGTATAGAAACCAATCAGCTTCCAGGTTTTATTGTCAATATTTTATTGAATGAGCTGAAGTTAGAAAATGGTTGACTACCATGCACAGCTGCATCAGTTTATGAGTGTTCTAGTTTTATTAAATCTCCCCCTGTGTTTGTATGCTTTGAGGACCCTTAAACATACATGCATAGAAAGTACACATTGCATAGTAAAACAAATTTCTTTACATTCAAAAGATTGCTTGGGTATAATCCTGTTAAACACAATTAAAAGTGCATACCACAACCTATCTAGTGCCACGTATAAAAAGGTGTAAGCTTAGAAAAGAGAAATGCATGGGTGTACCCGAACTTTCTTGTGTAGCTACATATCACATTTTATAGCCACCGCCACTAAATTTATTTGTTTGATAATACATATTCAAATAGTTTTCCTCCTATTTAAACAAGTTTTCTTGCAGTATTATTCACCACAGAGAGAGGCAAAATCAGCCTGTTTCAACAAAAACTCCCAAACTAGCATTGGAAGACTAGAATGCAGACAGGACCTTCTTTTAAAATTGCCCTCTATTCATCAGCCGAGTCGCTGTCTGTATGGCCCAATGTGTGCATATTTCCACTATGCAAATTGCTGCCAGTAAACTGCATTTTATAGTATAAGATTGGTTTAAAATATTTATATTTCTGAAAAAGCTTAGTTTCTTTGGAGTGGCTCAAACTATGATACTCTTAACCATGAAACCTAATTGAATTATTTTCTTGTTAACCTTGAAAATAATTACTTGTAGTCTATGATTAATTTTTACATTTTTAAATATAATTCAAACTACAATGATTATGTTATTGTAGAATTAGGTTTTCGTATTATTAACAGTGCATTATCAAGGTTTATTCACTTCTGGACATTTCATAAATCAATAAATTGTAGATGTTATGAAAAAACCTTTACAGCTATTTCCAACCTACTTCTAAAAGTGACATTTGTGTGACAGTCATGCTGCTCTTCTTGCTTCGCTGCTGAGTCAAAGCCATTGATCAAGTCTGCAGTTTGGAAAATCTGACTTAATTGCCTTCAAACTTGTTTTAAGGTTAATGACTCACTAAATACTATATGATCAGTATAACACCCAGATTAGTAGAAAATCAGGAGTGGCAGCCAAACTATTGTTTAATTAAGGCCATTTTCCTCAACTACAAGTAAAGGTCTATACCATTAGCCTTAAAATAAAGGCTGGTTATCATTTCCTTAACCACTTAAGCCCCGGAAGATTTTACCCCCTTCCTGACCAGGGGGTATTTTGCGATTCGGCACTGCGTGACTTTAATGGACAATTGCGCGGTCATGCGACGTTGTACCTAAACGAATTTGACGTCCTTTTTTTCCCACAAACAGAGCTTTCTTTTGGTGGTATTTGATCACCTGTGCGATTTTTTGATCACGCGCTATAAACAAAAAAAGAGCGTCAATTTTGCAAAAATAACAATATTTTTCAAATTTTTTTATATGAAATTCCCCCCAAAAAAAAAAAGTAAAAATCAAAATTTTTTAACATTTTCGGCCAATTTGTTTTATGCTACATATGTTTGGTAAAAAAATCGCAAAAAGCGTATTTTGATTGGTTTGCGCAAAAGTTATCGCGTTTACTAACAAAGGGAAAGATTTTTGTCATTTTTGTTGTTTTTTTTTTTAACGCGTAATGGCGGCGATCTGCGTTTTTTTTGCGGTACTGCGACATTGCGGCGGACAGATTGGACCCTTGACTGATATTTTTGACACTTTTGGGGTTACCAGTGACATTTCTACAGTAATCAGTGCTATATATATGCACTGTTACTGTAAAAATACACTGGCAGTGAAGGGGTTAACTTTATTTGAGAGGGAGGGGCTGTGTGTGTCCCTAGGGGCGTGATTCTAACTGTGATTGGCTGTGGCTTGAGGTGTAGTTACACTGATCAACGGTTCTACATAGTAGATCCGTATGATCAGTGTCTCCACACAGGGAAAACTGACAGGCAGCTTGTTTACACAAGCTGCCTGCCTTTCTCCCTCTCCCCTGACGATCGCAGAGTGACCGGCGGACATCGGGTCCGCTGGTCACATGCGCGGGGGGTGCGTGATCGCGCGGGAGCGGGAGCGCGCCGCCGGCGGCGCGCGCTCACTCCCCAGACCCTCCCAGGCTAGTGACGTACCGATACGTCACTCTGCCTGTGAGGGGCTGACCGCCGCCGTATATAGTCAGGCGGCGGTCGGCAAGTGGTTAAAAGGAAATTCTGGGAAAATTTACTTTGTCATTTGGTTTTAGATATGCTTTGTGGGTCTTTAGATGTCTTCCCTTTTCCCCATCATCAAATCATATAAATAACATAATCACTTCAAAATAAACAAGTAGCCTTCTTGTTAATAACACATATACACTTGAAGGGTTATATTTTACCCTGATTTCATGCTTGAAACTGTCCCTTTAGGACAGCTAAAAACTACCTCAGACAGTATAGGATGTGTGTTCCTTATCAGACTACAAACATTTCACAAAATGAAGAATATCCAGCCTGAAAAGTTATTCATAGGTTTCTAAGCCCATATCTATATATGAGTTCATGAGGTTATTCCTACCTTAACCACTTAAGCCCCGGAGGATTTTCCTGCTAAACGACCAGGGGGTATTTTGCGATTCGGCACTGCGTGACTTTAACGGACAATTGCGCGGTCGTGCGACGCTGTACCTAAACGAATTTGACGTCCTTTTTTTCCCACAAACAGAGCTTTCTTTTGGTGGTATTTGATCACCTGTGCGATTTTTACTTTTTGCGCTATAAACAAAAAAAGAGCGTACATTTTGCAAAAATAACAATATTTTTCACATTTTTTTATATGAAATTCCCCAAAAGAAAAATGTGAAAATCAAAATTTTTTTAAATTTTCAGCCAATTTGTTTTATGCTACCTATGTTTGGTAAAAAAAAATTGCAAAAAGCGTATTTTGATTGGTTTGCGCAAAAGTTATCGCGTTTACTAACAAAGGGAAAGATTTTTGTCATTTTTGTTGTTTTTTTTAACGTGTAATGGCGGCGATCTGCGATTTTTTTTGCGGTACTGCGACATTGGGGCGGACAGATCGGACCCTTGACTGACATTTTTGACACTTTTGGGGTTACCAGTGACATTTCTACAGTAATCAGTGCTATATATATGCACTGTTACTGTAAAAATACACTGATAGTGAAGGGGTTAACTTTATTTGAGAGGGAGGGGCTGTGTGTGTCCCTAGGGGCGTGCTTTCTACTGTGATTGGCTGTGGCTTGAGCTGTAAGGACACTGATCAACGGATCTACATAGTAGATCCGTGTGATCAGTGTCTTTACACCGAGGAGAATGACAGGTGGCTTGTTTACACAAGCTGCCTGACATTCTCCCTCTCCCCCGCCGATCGCCGAGTGACCGGCGGACATCGGGTCCGCTGGTCACACGCGCGGGGGGGTCCGTGACCGCGCGGGAGCGGGAGCGCGCCTCCGCAGGCGCGCGGGAGCTCCCCAGAGCCTCACAGGTGAGCGATGTAGACCTACGTCACTCTGCCTGTGAGGGGCTGACTGCCGCAGTAAATATACTGTGAGCAGTCGGCAAGCGGTTAAACACTACTTCTCCATGTCCACATAATTGCTGAAATTAATTAAATGATAGTTATGACACTTCACCATGTAGATCAAAATGAGGTTGCACATTTCTGTAGAATCTGGTTGGCCTTGATTATTTTCAAAAACAATGTGTTATTGTTTGAAACTTAATAGACCATGTTTGAGCTGGTGTGTTCACTAAGCACTATAGATAGCTAAGTGTATTATTAAATTATTATTATTATTATACAGGGTTTACACTAAACATAATTATAAATGCAACACTTTTGTTTTTGCCCCCATTTTTCATGAGCTGGACTCAAAGATCTAAGACTTTTTTTATGTACACAAAAGGCCTATTTCTCTCAAATATTGTTCACAAATCTGTCTAAATCTGTGTTATTGAACACTTCTCATTTGCCAAGAAAATCCATCCACCTCACAGGTGTGGCATATTAAGATGCTGATTAGACAGCATGATTATTGCACAGGTGTGCCTTAGGCTGGCCACAATAAAAGGCCACTCTAAAATATGCAGTTTTATCACACAGCACAATGCAACAGATGTCGCAAGTTTTGAGGGAGCGTGCAATTGGCATGCTGACTGCAAGAATGTCCACCAGAGCTGTTTCCCATTAATTGAATGTTCATTTCTCTACCATAAGCCGTCTACAAAGGCAATTCAGAGAATTTGGCAGTACATCCAACTGGCTTCACAACCGCAGACCACGTGTAACCACACCAGCCCAGGACCTCCACATCCAGCATCTTCACCTTCAATATCATCTGAGACCAGCCACCCGGACAGCTGCTGCAACAATCGTTTTGCATAACCAAAGAATTTCTGCACAAACTGTCAGAAACTGTCTCAGGGAAGCTCATCTGCATGCTCTTCATCCTCATCAGGATCTCGACCTGACTGCAGTTCGTTATCGTAACTGACTTGAGTGGGCAAATACTCACATTCTATGGCATCTGGCACTTTGGAGAGATGTTCTCTTCATGGATGAATCCCAGTTTTCACTGTACAGGGCAGATGGCAGACAGCGTGTATGGTGTTGTATGGGTGAGCGAGTTGCTGATGTCAACATTGTGGCCCATGGTGGCGGTGGGGTATGGTATGGGCAGGCGTATGTTATGGACAATGACAGGTGCATTTTATTGATGGCATTTTCAATGCACAGAGATACCATGACGAGATCCTAAGATCCTAAGACCTACTGTTGTGCCTTTGATCCACGACCATCACCTCATGTTGCAGCATGATAATGCACAGCCCTATGTTGCAAGGATCTGTACACAATTCCTGGAGTCTGAAAACATCCCAGTTCTTGCATAGCCAGCATTCTCACCGGACATGTCACCCATTGAGCATGTTTGGGATGCTCTGGATCGGCGTATACGACAGCGTGTTCCAGGACCTGCCAATATCCAGCAACTTCTCACCGCCATTGAAGAGGAGTGGAACATTCCACAGGCCACAATCAACAACCTCATTAACTCTATGCGAAGGAGATGTGTTGCACTCCAAGAGGAAAATGGTGATCACATCAAATACTGGCTGGTTTTCGGACCCCCCCCCCCCCAAATACAGTAAAACTGCACATTTTAGAGTGGCCTTTATTGTGGCCAGCCTAAGGCACACCTGTGCAATAATCATGCTGTCTAATCAGCATCTTGATATGCCAGACATAGAAAAAGTCTTATATCTTTGAGTTCGGCTCATGAAAAATGGGGGCAAAAACAAAAATGTTGTGTTTATAATTTTTCTCAGTGTATATATAATGCCAACAGTTTGCACAGCACTTTATAAAATGAAGGCAGACAGTAAAACTACAATACAATTTGGTAGAAGAGGAATCAGAGGGCCCTGCTCATTAGAGATTACAATCTAAGAGGGAGGGTCAAGTGATACAAAAGGTAATAACTGTAGTGGATGAGCTGATGGAGCTGATGGGGAAGTAAAAACACACTGTTTCAGAAGCAGGATAGGCTTTTTTTTAAAGAGAAGGGTTTTCACAGATTGACAGATTAGGATACAGTCAAAAGAATATCAGTAGCCACACAAGCGATAGTTGAAAATAAAGCCATATTCACACTTTTATGAACACCGGACTCAAGAGAAAGTCTTCATTAAATAAGTAAAGATAAGTGAACCAGGCTTCCTAGTTTGAGGTCTGATCTAGAAATAGAAGATGTTTGGCTTTAGTAATACTTGCTGTTAAGGCCTGTAGCATTAAGCAGGTTCTACAAGAAAGGGGCTGGAGGCCTCCATTTGAACCTTTACCAATCCACCTTGATTAAAGTGAAAGTAAAAAAAGACAGTTGTTTATAGTTGTTTATACTATTGTCAATCCATACTCACACATCTTTTTCTGTACTCCCTTTAACCAGTTCTGGACAACAAGGATTTGCCCCCTTAATGACCAGGCCATTTTTTGCTATTCGGCACTGTGTTATTTTAATGAAATATTGTGTGGTCATGCAACACTGTACCAAAATAAAATTGATGTCCTTTTTTCCCACAAATAGAGCTTTCTTTTGGTGGTGGTTGATCACCTGTGTGATTTTTATTTTTTGCGCTATAAATAAAAAAACAGCTGCAATTCTGAAAAAATAAAAAAAAACAATATTTTTCACATTCGCTATATAACATTCCCAAAAAAAAAAATTTAAATATCACATTTTTTCATCCTTTCAGGCCAATTTGTATTCTGCTACATATTTTTGGTAAAATAAACTTGCAATAAGTGTATTTTGATTAGTTTGCGCAAAAGAGTTATTGCGTCTACAAACTAGGGGAAAGATTTATGTCATTTTTATTTATTTTATTTTTTTTACTAGTATTGGCAGCGATCTGTGATTTTTAGTGAGACTGCGACATTGCGGGCGGACAGATTGGACCCCTAACTGACCTTTTTGACACTTTTGGGGGGACCAGTAACATTACTACAGTAATCAGCGCTAAAAATATGCAACTGTTACTGTAATAATGACATTGGCAGGGAAGGGGTTAACCTAGTGGGTGATCAAAGGGTTAAATGTGAGCCTAGGGGAGTGTTTACTAACTTTGGGGGAGTGGCTTGTGAAATGACCACAGAGACCTGTGATCCTATATAGAAGGATCACAGGGGCTCTGTGATCATTTCAGAGAGAAGAACAGTTGGCTGTGTTTACAACAGCTGGCCGTTCTTCTCTCTCAGCGGGGAGCGATTGCAGGTGGCCAGCGGCAATAGGTGCCGCCAGCCCCGTGCATGGCCATCCCCACTGCCTAGTGGGGGCGGGAGCACGCTGCCAGCGGCGTGCGCTAGCCCCCCAGCACCACACACGCGACCAACGTAGTACTACGCTGGTTTGCGCAGCCGAGCCAGCCTGCCGCAGTAAAACTGCGGCGGGCGGGCGGGCGGTCGGCAAGTGGTTAAGAAAGAATCTGTACAATGTACTTAAATTAATCTCTGTTACAATAATTCATTTTTTTGCTAAAAGTAGTGGAACAGTACAGAATAAAACATTTACAAGAATCTTATGGATTCTTTTAATTTGTGGCTTATAAAGTGGAATTCTGTTTGCCATTATAAGTATTTTTTTTTATAGTTTCACTTGGATTATTTGAGGCAGAAAAAAATACTAATACATTATGGGCCGCTCTTGAAGCAGATAGCTAATGCTGAATGACTCATTTTGTATGGGGATACAGTTCCTATTGTCTAGTGTACTGGTCATATTTAAGTCAGGAAGTGGGGGAGTGAGCATGCATTTACAGTGCATCTATGTTCACCTGATCCACTGTAAAATGTTAAAGCAAAGATTCCTAAATAAACCTTACCTCATCTTCTAGAGCACTCTGAGAATTCTTGGGCAAAGGGTACTTTGCAAATGTGATGTGGTCTACTGTCAACTCTCTAAATTGGAGCACCCTTAGAGTATCCTGAGACACTCCAGGAGCTAACCATGGGTATGTGCAGTCACCTACGAATGCCTGCACTTACATTTTGATATCAGTTTGCAGTGCATTAGGTGAGTATAGACATAGATTTAAAAAAAAAAAAATATGAAAAGGTATACACTGGTCAAAAAAGGGTAGCATTAAGCATTGCAAATTGGTTCATGACAGCAGATCCAGCAAATGGCATACAGGGCATATTTTTGATTATTCAGTGCAAAAAAGTTCACAGCAATCAGAAGTTTCTTTCAACTGTCTATTCTAAACAACTGACATCTTCCCATTGATTACTACACATTGTCACTTCTATAAATAAAGACCAAGAGGCACATTATTCTGTATTTATTAACATTAATAGATAAATGCAGAGAACAAAAATTAAACGGAGGATTCAAACTGTATTGTAAACCAACTAACTTAGTTGGACTCTTAAGGGGGATGTTCTACCTTTTAGTACCTTGTGTAGATATTTGTATAGAAAAAAAAAAAACTCTATAATTTTAGTGACTATTTATATTGTTACTTCAAGCGTTGAGCTAAGTTCACTTTTTTGACCTTTTTTTCTTAGCTACAACTCATAGCTACCTTTGGGCCTGTATTTTGCACACTAGCTGTGTATATTATTTACTTAGTCTGCTTTTGCTATGCAATGACAGCATAATATCATCTCTTATTAGTTTAAAGTAGTATGTATGAATAGTATGACACTGTATAAACCTAATTGCACAGTTTATCAAAGGAATGGTATTCAATGTAGCTTTTCTACAGTGCTTTGCTAAACCATGTTATAATAGTAAGTCTTCCTTGGGAATAATACTCCACTCTTATAGAGGACAGTTTCTGTTTACTCTTGGGTAATTTTAAAGATGACACTGAATGTTTATTGCACCTCAGTGCAGTGATGTGGCAATAAGTCCTTAAAAATCTAATAGAGGTTGTTAATGGCAGGTGCATGTATTGCTTTATAGAGTTTAGCAAAGGCTCTTTATTTTATGTCAGATTGTAATTCTCTTAAAATAATAAACGTAAAAAAAATTCAATTATAATAATTGTTGTGTGCTTTTATTGTCTGAAACTGTTCTTTTAAAGTATATGTAAACTCAGTCACTAACATCTCATATGACATGTTAATAAAATGTAATAATGTATTTTTAATATTTTTTTTTAAATCTAAACCACTTCAACGCCAGAAAGTTTTACCCCATTCATGACTAGGCCAATTTTTTACTTTGTGACACTGCGCTACTTTAACTGACAATTGCGCAGTCATGCAATGCTCTACCCAAACAAAATTCACCTCATTTTTTTTCACACAAACAGAGTTTTATTTTGGTGGTATTTGATCACCTCTGGGTTTTTTTTTATTACAACAATTAAAAAAAACTATATTTTTCACTTTCTGCTATAAAATAAATATCCCATAAAAAAATCAGATGTCTTCATAAATTTTGGCCAAAATGTTTTCTGGTACATTTCTTTGGTAAAAAAAAAAAAAAATCCCAATAAGTGTATATTGATTGGTTTGTGTGAAAGTTATAGCGTCTACAAACTATGGGATATATACTAGAATTTTTATTTATTTTCTTTATAGAAAGCCAGTGATCAGCGATGGCGCACAATCTGACACTCACGGATACTTGATAGGAACTACCTAACTGCCACTGACATCACCAGTGACATTATTACAGTGATCATTGCTAATAATATGCACTGTCACTGTGCTAATAACACTGGGCAGGAAGGAATTAACATTTGGGGCGATTAAGGGGGTTAAATATTGGCCTAATAAGAGTTTATGTTTATTGTGTGCTGCTTTCACTGGGGATCTAGTTGTTTTCATTCCCTGCTTAGAATGGAATGAAAAAAAAAACAACTAGATCCCCTATAACTGAACACAGCTCTGTGCTGTTTACACTAACAGAGCTGTGTTCTTGTGCAGCTCATAGTTCATTATTAGGTGATGGCAGTCAATCACTGGTTGGGACTCGGTGATTGGCATGTGCTGAAATAAATCAAAGCACAGCTAGAGAATTATGAATATATAGTATACGTGATTCTGCACAGCTGGTGTGCAGCAAGTGGGTAATAGTGTATGTGGTGATCCTGCCATGAAGGTCCTTGTTCAGGCACTTTTTCTCCTAGGGTGACAATGCTTTGTCCCTGTCTACCCAGTTGTGCTTCTGCTTTGCTACCTTGTCATGCAGGCTTCTGAGGGATAGTTGAATACCCAAAAATGTGGGAGACAAAACTAAAAGCCAAATTTTTTTCTAACATGATTGGGTATACAAAGTGAACACAACCTCACATTATCCACTGCCATTCACTATGCAAAGAAAATATGTACTTTGTTAAGCGAACATTTACTTTGGTATATGAATAGCCTCAACAGTTTTAGTAAATAAACCCAATGGGGTAATTTACTAAAACTGGATTGCGCAAAGTCTGGTGCGGCACTGCACAGAAACCAATCAACTTCCAGTTTTTTGTCTAAGCCTAATTGAACAAGCTGAAGTTAGAAGCTGATTGGCTACCATGCACAGCTGCACCAGATTTTTCACCCTCCAGTTTTAGTAAATCAACCCCATTGAATCAATGATTCAGAACAAGTATGCAAATATGCACTTCTGACTTTTATTTTATTTTACTTTCCTTTCTGTGTATTCCAGGTAAGTTACTCCAAAAGTATTATAGCTGGTGAGGATTAAATTCTTGTTAAGGCTATAGGATAGAGGAAGAGGTGGTGTTACTTGGTGTGCTTATAATTGGGCTTTAACCCTAACCTAAAATCTAAAACCTAACCCCATATAATTTATCTCTTACCACCTAACTGATCACTAATATTTAGCTTTAATCACTTTAGCTTTTGAAAAACAAAACCAGCTCAACTCACCAACCAGTCTGCTTACCAACCAAATTAACCTGTCCAACAGTATGCTTTAAAAAACAGGATTTAATCAGCACACATTTGCAAACGCATGCGTAAGCTGCAAGGCCCCTGTATTACTTGCAGTCCTAACCCTTGTAAATTTGGGAGTGGGAGCACATGCAGTGGGAGCACATGCATTCTAATGGACAAATAAGGGGGCGGGGGAATGGAGGTAGCCCAATCCTCCTCAAAGGCGCAGGAGCACACTAGACACCAAACACATAACACAATGGCAGCAAAGGTGCCCAGTGTGTCCCCTCAACAAAATGATATCAGTAACAAACAAATGGCCCCTGCCCCCACCTATAACTGGCCTTTGCAGGCAACACATGAAAAACAAAAACCAGAGAAAATTCCCAATGCATGAAAAACAAAACCAGAGAAAATTCCCAATTGGAAACTGGGAATCTTCTCTGGTTTTGTTTTTCATGTGTTGCCCTTCCATGTGCTCCTTGCTGTAAAGGCCAGTTATAGGTGGGGGCAGGGACCATTTGTTTGTTACTTTATCTTTTGCACCTCTATGCTACCTAAAAGAACCAGAGCAATTTTTACATTTCTGCTATGAGGCATGAGGCATAGAATAGGTTTCACATTTTGTAACTGAATTAAGCTTCCTGAAGTTGTTACAAAACCTCCCACTACAATCTGGTTTTGGGACTAAAACAATGGGACTAAAACAGTCACTATCAGGCTCTTCAATTTTGTCAAGATGAAGCATTATTTTAACTTATGCCTCAGATATCCAGTAAGGTTTGAGTTTGACACACACTCCGGTTCAGTAATAATATTGTGTTGTACAACTAAAGTCAGGTCCGGTTACTCTGAAAACTTGTCTCTGTTAATTATCAGGAGCTCCTGGGTTTTCTGCTTTTGGGAATGAGATAGCATATCTGTGACTTTCACTTCAGTGCCCTGAGGTAGTCACAAGACAGGCTACTGAAGTGGACTTTGCAGCTAGCACTACCGTGCTCTTTCAGGGCTTTACTACTTTACATAATATATTTGTTCAGGTTTTGTTTTCCCTGGTTGTTTACTTATATAAAAAAAAAAATCCTGCACTCAATGTGTTGATATGTGCCAGGAGCTGTACTCATGAATATCCAAATATCCAAATTAGATAATGAACTAATGGTTTGCAATATGAAGTGTGCACCCACATATAAATTAAAACAAAATAGATGTCCACAATCACTATATAATAAAGACCATGCACCACATAGGTGTCCATGTGGCAAGTGATAAAAAAAAAAAAAATTATAAAACGTCCTCCAGAAAAATCTCCAGTTATGCACCAATGAATCAATGTATGACTTCTTGTGAATACATGTACACCTTATGTGTCCTTCACCAAGCACTCCAAAGCCTCTTACCAAACAATGTTGATCTCTTAAATTGAAAAGAGATCAATACAGCTTAATAAAATGAGCCACACCAGCAACAATTACAACAGGAATCAGGTCTCATCTGACATAAACCCTTAGCATACCAGATCTTAAATCCTCACAAACTTTAAAAAAGAACAGAGACCCACATAGTGTAAAATCGCCTCAAAACTAGGCTAATGTTATATATTAATGTTTTTCTTTCAGGGTTTTTTCAACAACCAAATGAGCTTAGGGACCACAAACTGCTCAATAATTTCTTAATTATTTTTATACCCTCAGTATAACAAATCCTAACTGTTACTGAAGTAGGGAAAAAGCCTGTCTCTTGGGTCAATAGGTACATCACTAATAGTGTTGAGCGAACACGGACTGTATTATTCGTGTTCGTACCAAATAATTGGATTTTTTGTACCCGAACACGGACACGGACACTTTACTGTATGTTCGGGTAAAAATCCGTGTTCGGTCGTTTTATTTCCGGGTTTTGCATGCTTTGGCGCTCTTTTCATGGCGGGCTTTCAACAGCCAATCAACAATCGTTTAACTGGTGTGCCTTAAGCCATCCCAGCCATGCCTGCAAATGTCTCAGTAGCTGTGATTGGCCGTCTGAAGCATGTGACCAAGTCTTTATAAGTTCGAGGCAGCCGCAGCGGCGTCATTATGCTGCTTAGATTCAGGGACAGAGAGCACACATCAACGTGCTGGCTGCTGATTAGGGAAAGATAGGCAGGAAAAAACCATTTGTGTCCGGATAGAATTGAGGGACAGGTCGGAGTGTTTAGGCAGGGCGAGTTGTAGGCATTTTAGGGATAGAGTCTGCTGAATTATATAGGGTCAGTGTCTTCTACAAACTACAATCGATATTGCTGTGTGGGGGGTGGGGTGAATCTGCACTCAATCCTGATCTACGATCTCTTCTCAATCCTGTTAGGGACAGAGTCTGCTGAATTTTAGGGAAACTGTGTTCTACAAACTACAATCGATATTGCTGTGTGGGGGGTGGGGTGAATCTGCACTCAATCCTGATCTACGATCTCTTCTCAATCCTGTTAGGGACAGAGTCTGCTGAATTTTAGGGAAACTGTGTTCTACAAACTACAATCGATATTGCTGTGTGGGGGGTGGGGTGAATCTGCACTCAATCCTGATCTACGATCTCTTCTCAATCCTGTTAGGGACAGAGTCTGCTGAATTTTAGGGAAACTGTGTTCTACAAACTACAATCGATATTGCTGTGTGGTGTGGGATTGGAGATAGGCAGGTGTCAGTGATCCACATCCATTTTTCTGTGTGTGAGCTGCAGTGAACACAATCTTTTTGGGCTGCAGTGAACACAATCTTTTTGGGCTGCAGTGAACACAATCTTTTTGGGCTGCAGTGAACACAATCTTTTTGGGCTGCAGTGAACACAATCTTTTTGGGCTGCAGTGAACACAATCTTTTTGGGGTGCAGTGAACAAAATCTTTTTGGGGTGCAGTGAACACAATCCTTTTTGGTGTGCAGTGAACACAATCTTTGTGGGGTGCAGTGAACAAAATCCTTTGTGGGGTGCAGTGAACACAATCTTTTTGGGGTGCAGTGAACAAAATCCTTTTTGGGGTGCAGTGAACAACATCCTTTTTGGGGTGCAGTGAACACAATCTTTTTGGGGTGCAGTGAACAAAATCCTTTGTGGGGTGCAGTGAACACAATCTTTTTGGGGTGCAGTGAACACAATCTTTTTGGGGTGGAGTGAACAACATCCTTTTTGGGGTGCAGTGAACAAAATCCTTTTTGGGGTGCAGTGAACAAAATCATTTTTGGGGTGCAGTGAACACAATCTTTTTGGGGTGCAGTGAACACAATCTTTGTGGGGTGCAGTGAACACAATCTTTTTGGGGTGGAGTGAACAACATCCTTTTTGGGGTGCAGTGAACAACATCCTTTTTGGGGTGCAGTGAACACAATCTTTTTGGGGTGCAGTGAACACAATCTTTGTGGGGTACAGTGAACAGAATCTTTGTGGGGTGCAGTGAACAAAATCTTTGGGGGGTACAGTGAACACAATCTTTGTGAGGTGCAGTGAACACAATCTTTGTGGGGTGCAGTGAACACAATCATTGTGGGGTGCAGTGAACTCAATCTTTGTGGGGTACAGTGAACACAATCTCATACTGAAGGTTTGAGGGTGCTGCCTGTTCCATACTCCCCCTACTCCTCATCTAGCCTTTTAGGGGTACAAACAATAGTAATTGGGGCCTAGTGTGGTTGTGTACGTGTGATATACATACACTTTTTTGGGATCATATTTTCTATTCCGCTATTTAATCAAAAACCTTTGGGGATCAGTTAAATTGGGGGATAGTCTGTGTTGGTACGTGTGAGAGAGATCCACCTTTCCAAGTTGTTGGGGTTCATCTCATACTTCTGAAGGTTTGAGGGTGCTGCCTGTTCCATACTCCCCCCTACTCCTAGCCTTTTAGGGGTACAAACAATAGTAATTGGGGCCTAGTGTGGTTGTGTACGTGTGATATACATACACTTTTTTGGGATCATATTTTCTATTCCGCTATTTAATCAAAAACCTCTGGGGATCAGTTAAATTGGGGGATAGTCTGTGTTGGTACGTGTGAGAGAGATCCACCTTTCCAAGTTGTTGGGGTTCATCTCATACTTCTGAAGGTTTGAGGGTGCTGCCTGTTCCATACTCCCCCTACTCCTAGCCTTTTAGGGGTACAAACAATAGTAATTGGGGCCTAGTGTGGTTGTGTACGTGTGATATACATACACTTTTTTGGGATCATATTTTCTATTCCGCTATTTAATCAAAAACCTCTGGGGATCAGTTAAATTGGGGGATAGTCTGTGTTGGTACGTGTGAGAGAGATCCACCTTTCCAAGTTGTTGGGGTTCATCTCATACTTCTGAAGGTTTGAGGGTGCTGCCTGTTCCATACTCCCCCTACTCCTAGCCTTTTAGGGGTACAAACAATAGTAATTGGGGCCTAGTGTGGTTGTGTACGTGTGATATACATACACTTTTTTGGGATCATATTTTCTATTCCGCTATTTAATCAAAAACCTCTGGGGATCAGTTAAATTGGGGGATAGTCTGTGTTGGTACGTGTGAGAGAGATCCACCTTTCCAAGTTGTTGGGGTTCATCTCATACTTCTGAAGGTTTGAGGGTGCTGCCTGTTCCATACTCCCCCTACTCCTAGCCTTTTAGGGGTACAAACAATAGTAATTGGGGCCTAGTGTGGTTGTGTACGTGTGATATACATACACTTTTTTGGGATCATATTTTCTATTCCGCTATTTAATCAAAAACCTTTGGGGATCAGTTAAATTGGGGGATAGTCTGTGTTGGTACGTGTGAGAGAGATCCACCTTTCCAAGTTGTTGGGGTTCATCTCATACTTCTGAAGGTTTGAGGGTGCTGCCTGTTCCATACTCCCCCTACTCCTAGCCTTTTAGGGGTACAAACAATAGTAATTGGGGCCTAGTGTGGTTGTGTACGTGTGATATACATACACTTTTTTGGGATCATATTTTCTATTCCGCTATTTAATCAAAAACCTTTGGGGATCAGTTAAATTGGGGGATAGTCTGTGTTGGTACGTGTGAGAGAGATCCACCTTTCCAAGTTGTTGGGGTTCATCTCATACTTCTGAAGGTTTGAGGGTGCTGCCTGTTCCATACTCCCCCTACTCCTAGCCTTTTAGGGGTACAAACAATAGTAATTGGGGCCTAGTGTGGTTGTGTACGTGTGATATACATACACTTTTTTGGGATCATATTTTCTATTCCGCTATTTAATCAAAAACCTTTGGGGATCAGTTAAATTGGGGGATAGTCTGTGTTGGTACGTGTGAGAGAGATCCACCTTTCCAAGTTGTTGGGGTTCATCTCATACTTCTGAAGGTTTGAGGGTGCTGCCTGTTCCATACTCCCCCTACTCCTAGCCTTTTAGGGGTACAAACAATAGTAATTGGGGCCTAGTGTGGTTGTGTACGTGTGATATACATACACTTTTTTGGGATCATATTTTCTATTCCGCTATTTAATCAAAAACCTCTGGGGATCAGTTAAATTGGGGGATAGTCTGTGTTGGTACGTGTGAGAGAGATCCACCTTTCCAAGTTGTTGGGGTTCATCTCATACTTCTGAAGGTTTGAGGGTGCTGCCTGTTCCATACTCCCCCCTACTCCTAGCCTTTTAGGGGTACAAACAATAGTAATTGGGGCCTAGTGTGGTTGTGTACGTGTGATATACATACACTTTTTTGGGATCATATTTTCTATTCCGCTATTTAATCAAAAACCTTTGGGGATCAGTTAAATTGGGGGATAGTCTGTGTTGGTACGTGTGAGAGAGATCCACCTTTCCAAGTTGTTGGGGTTCATCTCATACTTCTGAAGGTTTGAGGGTGCTGCCTGTTCCATACCCCCCCTACTCCTCATCTAGCCTTTTAGGGGTACAAACAATAGTAATTGGGGCCTAGTGTGGTTGTGTACGTGCGAGATACATACACTTTTTTTGATCATATTTCCTATTCCGCTATTCAATAAAAACCTTTGAGGATCAATTGAATTGCGGGATAGTCTGTGTCGGTACGTGTGAGAGAGATCCACCTTTCCAAGTTGTTGGGGTTCATCTCATACTTCTGAAGGTTTGAGGGTGCTGCCTGTTCCATACTCCCCCTACTCCTAGCCTTTTAGGGGTACAAACAATAGTAATTGGGGCCTAGTGTGGTTGTGTACGTGTGATATACATACACTTTTTTGGGATCATATTTTCTATTCCGCTATTTAATCAAAAACCTCTGGGGATCAGTTAAATTGGGGGATAGTCTGTGTTGGTACGTGTGAGAGAGATCCACCTTTCCAAGTTGTTGGGGTTCATCTCATACTTCTGAAGGTTTGAGGGTGCTGCCTGTTCCATACTCCCCCTACTCCTAGCCTTTTAGGGGTACAAACAATAGTAATTGGGGCCTAGTGTGGTTGTGTACGTGTGATATACATACACTTTTTTGGGATCATATTTTCTATTCCGCTATTTAATCAAAAACCTTTGGGGATCAGTTAAATTGGGGGATAGTCTGTGTTGGTACGTGTGAGAGAGATCCACCTTTCCAAGTTGTTGGGGTTCATCTCATACTTCTGAAGGTTTGAGGGTGCTGCCTGTTCCATACTCCCCCTACTCCTAGCCTTTTAGGGGTACAAACAATAGTAATTGGGGCCTAGTGTGGTTGTGTACGTGTGATATACATACACTTTTTTGGGATCATATTTTCTATTCCGCTATTTAATCAAAAACCTTTGGGGATCAGTTAAATTGGGGGATAGTCTGTGTTGGTACGTGTGAGAGAGATCCACCTTTCCAAGTTGTTGGGGTTCATCTCATACTTCTGAAGGTTTGAGGGTGCTGCCTGTTCCATACTCCCCCTACTCCTCATCTAGCCTTTTAGGGGTACAAACAATAGTAATTGGGGCCCAGTGTGGTTGTGTACGTGTGATATACATACACTTTTTTTGGATCATATTTTCTATTCCGCTATTTAATCAAAAACCTTTGGGGATCAGTTAAATTGGGGGATAGTCTGTGTTGGTACGTGTGAGAGAGATCCACCTTTCCAAGTTGTTGGGGTTCATCTCATACTTCTGAAGGTTTGAGGGTGCTGCCTGTTCCATACTCCCCCTACTCCTCATCTAGCCTTTTAGGGGTACAAACAATAGTAATTGGGGCCCAGTGTGGTTGTGTACGTGTGATATACATACACTTTTTTTGGATCATATTTTCTATTCCGCTATTTAATCAAAAACCTTTGGGGATCAGTTAAATTGGGGGATAGTCTGTGTTGGTACGTGTGAGAGAGATCCACCTTTCCAAGTTTTTGGGGTTCATCTCATACTTCTGAAGGTTTGAGGGTGCTGCCTGTTCCATACCCCCCCTACTCCTCATCTAGCCTTTTAGGGGTACAAACAATAGTAATTGGGACCTAGTGTGGTTGTGTACGTGTGATATACATACACTTTTTTTGGATCATATTTTCTATTCCGCTATTTAATCAAAAACCTTTGGGGATCAGTTAAATTGGGGGATAGTCTGTGTTGGTACGTGTGAGAGAGATCCACCTTTCCAAGTTTTTGGGGTTCATCTCATACTTCTGAAGATTTGAGGGTGCTGCCTGTTCCATACCCCCCCTACTCCTCATCTAGCCTTTTAGGGGTACAAACAATAGTAATTGGGGCCTAGTGTGGTTGTGTACGTGTGATATACATACACTTTTTTTGGATCATATTTTCTATTCCGCTATTTAATCAAAAACCTTTGGGGATCAGTTAAATTGGGGGATAGTCTGTGTTGGTACGTGTGAGAGAGATCCACCTTTCCAAGTTGTTGGGGTTCATTCACTGGAGCGCGATCGCAAGATGCGCGAGTACAAGCGCACGCTGGTAGACGCCATGCTGCTGGCATTCCCATCTGACAGCGGGGCCACAGTGGAAGCACAAGGCAGAGGAGGAGGAGGAGGAGGTCGCCAACGCAACCAGGGCACCGCCAGCACCTCAGAAGGCAGGGTTAGCATGGCCGAAATGTGGAAAAGCTTTGTCAGCACGCCACAACAAACAGCAGCACCAGCAGCTCAGATGGAACGTCTTAGCAGGAGGCAGCATTTTACCAACATGGTGGAGCAGTATGTGTGCACACGCCTACATGTAGTGAATGACGGGTCTGCCCCCTTCAACTTCTGGGTCTCCAAATTGGGCACATGGCCTGAGCTTGCCCTTTACGCCTTGGAGGTGCTGGCGTGCCCTGCAGCCAGTGTATTATCTGAACGGGTATTTAGCACGGCTGGGGGCGTTATAACAGACAAGCGCAGCCGCCTGTCCAGAGACAATGTGGACAAGCTCACGTTCATTAAAATGAACCAGGCATGGATCCCACGGGACTTTTCCGTACCTTATGCAGAATAGCAATGGATACCGACCTTACCCACCCATTGTTCCATTTTTGCTCTTTCTCACTCTTTTGGGGTGTACCCTCATTTAAAATTTTTGAAAAGAAGCAGTGTTGGCTACCTCGTCCTCCTCCTCAGGGCCAGATTAATGTAGGGGCTATTGGAGCTGCAGCTCCAGGCCCCTACCTTTTATATAGGCCCCGGGTTGGCCATATTCACTGTTACCGCTCTTCTGTCACTTGTAAACACAGAAGTCTGGCTTCTATGCTCGCTTCCCCAGGCAGCACCCTCAGAACCTCCCCACACAGCGTGAAGGCCGGACAAGGAGGGACAGTTGGCGATGCATGGATGTGTTTATGGGCTTCAGAGACAGCATCCCATGTTGAATTAGGCATGCATGGCTGCACCCTTCCTCCTCTGGGTGCATGGCAAGGCACGGCCCTTAAGGCCCTTCAAAATCCTCAGCACCAAGCCCATGATGCTGTTAATCCGGCCCTGGTCCTCCTCCACCGCCGCTTCCACCTACACCGCCCATAGGTGTGCGCAGCCTATTGCATTAAGGTGTGCACCCCAAAGTTGAAATACACATGCATGTGTTTGCCAGCAGGGAGAGTAATGTATCGGGGCCATGTACCTGTAGGCAAGGAGAAATAGAGCAGAGCAGGTCCCAGGGAGATCTTTCCCATCTCCTCACTGGCAATGCTATGTGCCCTAGGTGATTAGGGTGTGCCCAGGCACACCCAGCACACCCTGTGCGCACGCCTATGTCACCGCCACATCCACCACCACCTCAACCTCCCTCCTACTCCATATGGGCCTCGTCCTTCAGAGATGAAGAAGAACATTGTTTTATTTTTCTGTTTTTTTTTGTTGTTTTAAGTTATTTCCCTATCCACATTTGTTTGCAGAGCACTTGCCATGCTCTTAATTATGTTTTGCTGCCATTTGCAGCACTCTAGCCCTTTCCTTTGGTGTTTTAGAGCCATTTTAGTGCCTTAAAGTTCGGGTCCCCATTGACTTCGGTGTCCGGGAAAAGTTCGGTAAAAGTCCGGGACACGGACCCGGACTTTTTTTTAAAGTTCGGCCGAACCCGTCGAACACGGACATCTAGGTGTCCGCTCAACCCTAATCACTAATCATCAACATTTTTTCCAGGCTCTGGCAAAAGTAGGGTCTTTTCAATGCTGAGGACCAAAGTTTTCCCTATGCACATTAGGATCAGCAAATTCCAGAGTAACTTCATTGTCAGCAGACGGCAGCCGTTTTTCATTGACTGTGGAGACTTTCTCAGACTCCTCCAGTTCTCCTGCCAAAACAGAAAAAGGAAACACTGGGGATTTTCTGAACCCAAATCTTGTATCGCTTGCCAAAATACAGGAAAATAATTCAAAGTATTACATCATGCAACAAGTGGGGAACAACTCCAACCAGATGAGACACAATACCAAGGGCCGTTCCAAATTTCACTATTGCAATAGAATACTCTCTAGTATTCCCATGTGCACAGAGTAAGGAAATCTTTGTAGCATAGAAGTCCACAGGGGCCATCACATCAACTTTAATTAGAGTAACTAAACTTCTGGAATCCAGCAAAGTAGAAATATGCTTGTCATTCACCATCATATTTGAGTAAGGAGAGAGGAGCACCCACTTTTTTAAGGGACCAATGTAAAAGAAGTGTATTTTTACATAACTCCAAAGTCCCTGAAACATAGTAACACAAAAAAACATGCGCTTGGTTAACCACTTAAAGACCAAGCCCATTTTTGACACATGTTGTTCACAAGTTAAAATCAGTATTTTTTGCTAGAAAACTACTTAGAACCCCCAAACATTATATATTTTTTAGCAAAGACTCTGGAGAATAAAATGGCGGTCATTGCAAAATTTTTTGTCACGCGGTATTTGCGTATTTGTCTTTCAAATGCCATTGTTTTTAGAAAAATTACATTTCACTGCATTTAAAAAAACTAAACAGCAAAGTTAGCCCATTTTTTTTGTATATTGCGAAAGATGATGTCACGTCGAGTAAATAGATACCCAACATGTTACGGTTTAAAATTGCGCACACCCACGGAATCGCAACAAACTACAGTCAATAGAAATCTCCATAGGTGACGCTTTAAAAATTTATAATGGTTACCAGTTTAGAGTTAGAGAGTAGCTCTTTTTTAAAACATTATTGCTCTTGCTCTGGCGATCGAGAAGACACCTCACATGTGTGATTTGAACAGCGATTTAATTTGCGGGCATGACTTTCATATACGTTTTCTTTCGTGCGCGAGCTCACGGCGATGGGGGGCAGCTAAAATTTTTTTTTCTTATTTATTTTAATTCTTTTTTTTAATTTTAGCACAGGTTTTTTAAAAAAAAATAAAAAATCTGATCACTTTGATCGCTTTCATAAGCAATGTAAACATCCCTTGTGACAGCAAGAGGCAGTGACAGGTACTCTTTATGAAGGGATCGGGGGTCTAAAAGACCCTAGTCCCCTCCACTACACTTCCATGTATTCAAAATGCTGAAAACTGCATTTTTGAATACTGTCACTTTTTAAATTACGTCATCGGATACCCGATCGAAGCCTCATTTGACTTTGATCGGGACTCCAACCAGCCGGTGGACACGCCAGCTGGTTGCTCGGGTCTTCTGGTGGGACAGGAGACCCAGGCAGAGCCACGGAAGGCGGTGGGAGGGGGGCATCCCCTCCCACTGGCTGGGGTAACGATTGATCAGCTCCTGAGCTGCATTGGTCATTACCGCCTGAAAGCCGATCGCCTCCTCTAAAAAATTGTACCAGGATGATGCCTCTAGCTGCAGGCATCACCCCCGTACAACCACTTAAATGCAGCCAACGTAGACCTAAGTTGGTTTGCGTTACGTGGTTAATTAATAACAATAATTTGTGGATAAAGTAGATAAAGAGACACAAAAGAAAAATATGAAAAAATACATTAGAAATACTAATGACTATAGAACTCATAGAGTGTATAAATGGCAAGTAGATCAGGAAGAACAGGGGATGACCCTGGTATCCCGCAGACCCATATCAACCTCATATAGGAGAGGAAGAAAGAGAAAGACGAGAGGTTGTAGAGGAGGGATGGGGGAAAAGAGAGACTTAACCAAGGGTCTGTTTAACTTAAGTGATGTAAGCTTTACTAGGGAAGAATTGAATGTACTAGTATTAGGTTTGAAATTTGCCCCTGATAGAAATTTAAACAAATTTCGTCTGTTCATAGATCTACATACATTTGTTAGGAAAATTAATATAAAAAAGCATTTTTCAAAGAATCAACCCATAGGAAATCAGGAACCGGAATATTATTCACATTAGAAACTTAGAAATAATTTGATTTTTAATCCTAAACCTATGAATAATCATTTTGCGGAGGTTTTTAAAAATTTGATGGACCATGACCTTGAGGAATTAAAGGTAAAAAGAGGAAAATAAATATTGAAAGAAGTTTGAGAGAATTGGAGAAAAGAAAATAAATAATTATAAGAGCTGCAGATAAGAAGGGGGGTCTAGTTATTCTGAATAAAAGTGATTATATAGATGAACACAGATTGGTGGGGAATACTGCCACTTATGAGGATTTAAAGGGTAGCCCAACAAATAAGTATAAGGCTAAGCTTACTAAAATATTGAAGAGGGCCCATAAGGAGGATATATTAAATAAAAGGAAAGTGAGATCTCTTAATCCTGATGCTCCTCGAGTGGCTACAATATACCAATTGCCTAAAATCTACAAACCCACTACAAAATCCCCCTGAAGACCTATAATAAGTGGGGTAGATTCCCTTTTTTCTAGATTAGGAGAGTACCTTGATCTATTTTTATGACCTCTAGCTCAGCAAGGTCAAGCCTATCTTAACCACTTGCGGACCGCCCGCCATAATATTACTGTGGCAGGGCGGCTCGGCTGCGTCCAGTCACGTAGTACTATGTGACTGAGTGCATGTGTTTAGACACAGTGGGAGGCGGGCCACAGGAGGAGCGGTGGCAATTGTTGCTGCCCTCCCGCGATCGTCTGGGAAGCCAAGAGAAGACCCGCTAAGCTGAAACTGCTATCTCTATGTGTCTGTCACAGAACCATCCCCCCACACAGTGAGTAAGCACTTTAGGCATACATTTAACCCCTTTGATCACCCCCAGTATTAACCCCTTCCCTGCCAGTATCATTTATACAGTAACAGTGCATATTATTTAGCACTGGTTACTGTGTTAGTGTCTGGTCCCCAAAAAGTGTCAAAAATGTCAGTTAAGGGTCCGATCTGTCCGCCGCAATGTCGCAGTCCCGCTAAAAATCGCTGATCGCTGACATTACTAATACATAAATAAATAAAAAGTTCGAAAATCTTTCCCGTAGTTTGTAAATGCTATTACTTTTGCACAAACCAATTAAAATACGCTTTTTGGGATTTTTTTACCAAAAATATGTAGCAGAATACAAATTGGCCTAACGCAGTGCCGAATTGCAAAAAATGTCCTGGTTATTAAGGGGGTAAATCCTTCTGGGGCTGAAGTGGTTAAGGATAGTAAAAATCTTATCGATATATTTTAAAGGGACTAGAAGTTGGGGAGGATGACATCTTGGCTAGTATTGATGTTAATTTGTATGTACGAATATACAACAACACCATGCACTTGAGGCTGCCAAGTGGGCATTGGAGATTACAGAAATTAAGAGTAAACAAAAATAATTTATTCTTCAATCATTGGATTTGGCAATGAGTCACAATTTCGTCTGGCATGATACCAAGTATTACAGACAGCGTCGTGGAGTAGCCATGGGAGCGAAATACGCTCCATCTGTAGCCAACATCTTTATGAATAAGTGGGAAACTGAGACCATTTTTCGCCATAGGATTCCAGAACTGAAACTATGTAGGAGATATATAGATGATATCCTAGTCTTGTGGTCTGGCTCACAGGAATCCTTCCTTAGTTTTGTAGAGGGAATGGAGGATAATCTATATGGAATCTCCTTTTCTGTCACTCAAGGCCTCAGTTCAATCAACTTTATGAATCTTACCATTTTCAAGAGAAATGGATGATTACAAACTAAGACCTACTTTAAGGAGGTAGACAGGAATGGCTTCATCCCAATACCTAGTTGCCATCACCCTAGATGGCTAAATACGATCCCCAAAAGTCAGATGCTTCGGATCAGAAGAAATTGTGACTCAGATGAGGATTTTAATATACAGGCTAATACCATCATTGATAGATTCCACGAAAAAGGTTATAGGATCAATGACCTTATTAGGACCAAAGAAATAGTTTATAATACCAAGAGGGAATCCTTTTAAGAAAAATAAGAGCACAAATAGAGATTATGGGCCAGCCTTTATGACAAGATTTAGTTGCAAATATAAACAATTTGAAAATATTATTGCCAAACATTGGTCACTGTTGTTAGAAAATACCACATTGAAAACCATTTTACCTAATAGGCCCTAATTTATATATACTAAACCACTTAATTTGCCTAACAAATTGGCCCATAATGTGTTCAATCCTCCTACTAAAACTTGCACCTTTTTAGATCAAGTTGTTTTTTTTAACTGTGGCAAATGTGCAATATGTAAAATTTCCAAATGTAGGAAAAAGAAAACAACAGATTTTAGGTCTAAGAGTCGGTTCACACTAGGGCGGCACGACTCTGGACTACTTCGGGGGCGACTTGTGCATTCCCATGCACCACGACTTCGGAGCGACTTGCATGGACTTCACATAATGGAAGTCTATGCAAGTCGCTCCGAGGTCGCCCCGAAGTAGTAAAGGACCCTTTTTCTAAGTCGGAGCGACTTGTGTCACTCCTATTAGAACGTGTCCTGTAGCAGTCAATGGACCGCGAGGGAGCGCGACTTGTCAAGCTGACAAGTCGCCTGACAAGTCACGCTAGTGTGAATCGAGTCTTACTCTCGAGATGTCTCTTATTCCATTAAGAAATGTATCACCTGTGGTTCCACTCATGTCACTTATCTCTCATGCCCATGTGGGTTACAATACGTGGGATGGACCACAAGGGAGTTGAAGGTGAGATTAAGGGAACACATGAATAATATCAAAAAAGGTTACCGGTACCACAGTCTTTCCAACCACTTCATAATGTGCCACAACAGAGACCCTAGTGTTTTGACATTCTGTGGTATCGATAAAGTGCAGGCTCATTGGAGAGGTAGTAATCTAAAGAAATTGGTTTCTCAAAATGAAACCCAGTGGCTTTATAGGTTCGGTACTCTTAATCCGTTAGGGTTGAACATTGATTTGCATCTGAATTGTTTTTTTATCTAATTGGTAATTTTTTTCATTTCATTTTTTATTTTTTTTTTATTTATTTATTAATAAATAAAAAATAAAAAATGTAAATTAAGGACAAATTTGAAATAAAATAAAAAAAATTGAAATAAAAAAGCAATATATATATATATATATATATTGATTTTTTTAATTTCATTTTTTTATTTTATTTCAATTTTATTCTAAATTTACATTTTTTATTTTTTTTATCATTTTATTTTATCTTTATATTCATTATTTTTTTATATTTTTTAAATTTTTTTATAGTTTTTTATATTTTTTTATTTTTTTCTTATTTATTGTTTATTTTTATTTATTTATTTTTGTATTCTATTTTTCTTTGATTTTATATTTTTTCCATTTTTCAGTTTATTTTATTTTGTTTTCTCTTCACTTCATTTTCAGCATATACTTGTTTGGAGGTTTAAATGATGCATTTTAATATAAAATATTCCTATCATAATATGCATCTGGAATTGATATATGTTTGTATTGTACGTGGATTAGTCGATTGTACACAGGAAGTGATGGTTATATAACAGATAGGTGAATGGAATTCGTTTTTTCCATTGATGGAGACCGGAGGGTGGGTGTTGTCTTAACATATAAATATAATGATGTCCATTGATGACGCTTGGGAAGGTGGGTGAAACATGTTGACGTAACTTTCGGCTTACCTTAACCATCCAAGTCACTTCCTGTCTCCTCGTGGAACACATGCGAGACGGCATTACAGGAAGTCTATTGTCATTGCCTCACTGCATATTTTTAATCTTCGCTTTGTGAGTATATTTGCTACTTGCGCTATTAAATTACATTTTAAACAGTACTTCACCATGACTCTTTTATTCCATTTGGGCTTAGCCCGCCAAGGAAATTCTATTTGTTACTTGAAGTGAGCGGTATTGCTGGATGGTACCCAGGACTCACCAATAATGATACATTTGACCCAGAGAGGGTCTTCATTTCTGGTGGTAGGGGTGCAAGAGGGGAGAATGGCACCTTTGCACAGAAGAGCACCTTCCAGCACTAAGAAAATAAGGCACACAAGCACTTTTTTCAAGCAATTTGGCACATTCTTTTGGACATTTTATGGACTTTTATTATTGTATGAATTAATCTATGAATTGATGTATTGCACAGAGATATATATATATATATATATATATATATATATATATATATATATATATATATACACAGCCCTCAAAAATTCCACTTGCCTGCTCAAATTTTGCTAGTTGAATGATGAGGAGGGCGAGTAAGAACAGGGCTGTGCTGTATGGGGAATGTATAGTGACAGCCCAGTGCCTGCCACCGCCGCTGCTGCCGTTCACAGCACAGGCTGCATTCTTTAGTACAGCTCCTCTCCACCTCCTGCACCTGGGACTGCCCCTCTCCACCTCCTGGATGTCCCTGCCCCTCACAGGCTTGCAGCGCGAGCATTACACTAAGTTTACAGGGCGCCTGGGACCTCCCCACTCCACCCCCACCTGATATACGTCCCGCCCCTCACAGGCTCGCAGCGCAAGCAATTCAGTGGCAGCCGGTGTGTTGGGGGTGCAGGGGCGCTGCCCCCCCTATCCATGCATCCAGCCCACCATTGTGTGACAATAGCGAATGAATATTCGCTATTGTCACACGGATCCTCCTCCTGGCCAATCAGGAAGTGGGTCCGAGACCCATTTCCTGATTGGCCGAAAGGCGAACGATTGCCATTGGCCAAGGAGGAGGACTCGGGAGATGCGGAGGACTGAGGAGAAGCCGCCGCTGCATCAGGTAAGTGCACTGGTCACTCTGCATTGAAGGGGGCATGCTGTGGTCACTCTGCATTGAAGGGAGCATGCTGTGGTCACTCTGCATTGATGGGGGCATGCTGTGGTCACTCTGCACGCTGGTCACTCTGCATTGATGGGGGCACACTGTGGTCACTCTGCATTGATGAGGACATGCTGTGGTCACTCTGCATTGATGGGGGCATGTTGTGGTCACTCTGCATTGATGGGAGCACGCTGTGGTCACTCTGCATTGAAGGTGGCACGCTGTGGTCACTCTGCATTGATGGGGCATGCTGTGGTCCCTCTGCATTGAAGGGAGCATGCTGTGATCACTCTGCATTGATGGGGGCATGCTGTGGTCACTCTGCACGCTGGTCACTCTGCATTGATGGGGGCACACTGTGGTCACTCTGCATTGATGAGGACATGCTGTGGTCACTCTGCATTGATGGGGGCATGTTGTGGTCACTCTGCATTGATGGGAGCACGCTGTGGTCACTCTGCATTGAAGGTGGCACGCTGTGGTCACTCTGCATTGATGGGGCATGCTGTGGTCCCTCTGCATTGATGGGGGCACGCTGTGGTCACTCTGCATTGAATGGGGGCACGCTGTGGTCACTCTGCATTGAATGGGGGCACGCTGTGGTCACTATGCATTGATGGGGACACGCTGTGGTCACTCTGCATTGATGGGGGCATGCTGTGGTCACTCTGCATTGAAGGGGGCATGCTGTGGTCACTCTGCAATGATGGGGGCACCGCTTTATTTGCCTTAATGCCACACCTATACTCAGGGAAAGCACTTTTTTGCTTTTAGGTTTACATTGATACTGTTAAAGTTGTTGTTGTTAATATTTTTTTGTAACTTAATTCTGAATAAAACATTTAACAGTGTAATTCTATGAGATATTTTACGAGGGCATGTTTAGGGGCGGAGCAGGGTAGGGTTTGGGTGGGGCAACAAGTGGCGAGTAACTCTGAAGGCCTGGCTAGTAGCTCAGGACTTGAAATTTTGAGCCCTGTATATATATATATATATATATATATATATATATATATATATATATGTATATGTATGCATATATATATATATATATATATATATATATATATATATATCCTAGATTTATTTTTCCCACCTATAGTCAAGTGTGGATTTATTGCATTTAGCACTTTTCATTATAGCACTTTCAGCTCTTTATTTATTATTCATGTATTTTTTAGCGCTGTTATTATTTATCCTTTTTAGTCCCTGAAATATCTCCAGAATATGACAGACTTCTTAGAGTGTTGGATGCCTGGTTCCCTCCTTTGTAAGAATGAACAGGAACATATTTTAAAAGACATAGAAATGCTGATGACAGGGTCTTTTTAAGGATACAATGGAAACCCTGTGGAAAGTTGGGAAAGATAGTAAAGCTGAGAAAGAGTTTTTTAATTGTTTATTTATCATTTTACCTATTTAATAAGCATATAAAATATCATATAAAATAAAAACTATTATTAACACCTTCCCATCCGGGGTATAGTAAAATGACGGCTGGCAGGAGCACGCACAGCAGTCAGTGCTTTTTGTCACCAGCTGTGTCCACCGGACACAAGCTGATGACTGATCACTGTACTGGCCCACTCCCAGTACCATGTGATCAATCACAACAGATTGCATGACAGTTGTAAAAGATGGATGGCTTCCTTTCATGCCCTCAGTTGTATAAAATTGTGTTGCTGGCTGTGATTGGTCACAGTGATCACATGGTACAGACAGGGCCAATTACAGCCCATATGTACTATGTGATTAGCTTTGGCCAATCACAGCTAATCATAACAAAAGACACTGACTAAACCAGTTTCATTCAGTAAAAATGGTTCCTTGTACCAGTGAAATTCACTGGTATAAACAATTATAATGTGTAAAAAAAAAAAAAATAATCCTTCCCACTGGTAACATGGTATTGTTCTGGTCACAGTGTGTTAGAAAAAAAATCATAAAAAAAAGAAAAAAAAAATGTAATAAAAAAGAAAGGAAAGAAAAAAGTTTTTTTTTCATACTGTCACCAGTCAGTGTCCCTGATCACAATGCCCGTTATGCTGTACCGCACAGATGACATTAGTTAAAAAAAAAATTGAAAAAAAAAAAGAATTGGGACAAAAAATTACACTTTTGGGGGTGTGTCCTGGCGGAAGCGCATGATGTTGCTTGAACCAGCTTGAACCAGCTCCTCTACATGACCGAGAGTGTTAGCAGTGGCTATAAGCAACTACATCCTCCATGATTACCTCGGGAAAGGAGGGGGAGACAGTGGAATCTAACAGGCTATGTCCTGCAAGAAAACTTGGGCACAAGCACCTCGCCGACTCACTCACTTCTTCATGAAGCCAGCAGGAGGAAGAAACAAAGATTGCACCAAGGAGAAAGCCATTCTCTCTCACTGTCATACACCACCAGACCCTGAGCAAGAAAACCTGGAAGCTATTAAGGAGCTCTCGCTGGATGCCTCTACAATTCCAACCCCTGACAGAGCTAAGAGGGTGGCTATATCACCTGCACACTCACACCACAAGCCTCCTCAAACCAAGCAACATCACTGGGCAGCCTCCTCACAATTACAAGCTGACATGGCTGCTGAGTATTCAGCACCACTAGCTGCATTCCCTGTCTCTGATGCCCCAGCCTCAGAATTCTCACTTAAAGCGATGCTGTTATAATTACAAGCAGGATTACAGCAGGAGCCACAATGTTCGATTTTTTGGGTCGGGCCTGGCTCCCGAATGTCTGCAGCTCTATGTCAGCGGCCAATTGCTGTACACCGCAGCGGATCTTTTCCATCCTGCCCACAGGACCCAGTGGACATTGGCCCTTCTACACCTGGTCACACCAGCCTGGTAATTTTAATGGTTGTAATGATTTTAACCGTATTTGCTTACAATAAAACATTATTGAGACTTCCAACTGGTTCCTTACACCTTATGGAGACTTCACATCTACGATCCTTATCAACATAGTGCTGTCTTACTCCTTGCAAGAAAGCTTTATTCAGCAGCTTAACACTGTTATTCTAGAATTGATCTGTTTCTGTTGCACAAATCTACCTTACACACAACAGTGCCACAAGCCACTGTTGTCTAGGTTATGTGTAAATGTGCATCCACCCCAATCATTGTAGTAGTAGTATGTACCTATACAAATCTAGATCCTGAGAGATCTTACACAAAAGAGGTTGTTCAGTCCACAATACACATTTATTGAAAGGGCTACATAATATACTGTATATACAAATAACACACTAAACAGTATTTACATTGCATTTTACACATTAAGGCTCCATGCACACAGGGCGTCATAAAAACGTGCTCCAAAGCTGTTTACATAACGCCGGGAAACAGCAGCTGTAAAAACGTGCTTTCAGTAGCTTTTTCTACTAGCGTTATTGCACGTTTGGCCACAGTAGCTGTTAGCAGCGTTTTTTTCTGCCTCCATTCAAAATCAATGGTTCCCTATGGGAGCCTATTGATTTGAATGGAAGTCACACCGCAGGTCGGATCAGGGTGATCCGACTTGCGGTGCGACCTGCACTGTGAGAATCTTGAGGGGGAACTCCACGCCAAAATGGGGAAAAAAACGGCGTGGGGTTCCCCCCAGGTTCCAAACCAGGCCCTTCGGATCTGGTATGGAATTTGAGGGTAGCCCCGCGCCGAAAAAATGGCGTGGGGTCCCCCCCAAAATCCATACCAGACCCTTATCCGAGCATGCAGTCCAGCATGCCAGGAAAGGGGAGGGGACGAGTGAGCGGCCCCACCCCCCCTGGATCATACCAGGCCACACGCCCTCAACATGGGGGGGGGGGGTGTGGGTGCTTTGGGGCAGGGGGGGCTCTGCACCCCGCACCTCAAAGCACCTTTCCCCCATGTTGATGAGGACAAGGGCCTCATCCCCACAACCCTGGCCGGTGGTTGTGGGGGTCTGCGGGCAGGGGGCTCATCGGAATCTGGAAGCCCCCTTTAACAAGGGGGCCCCCCGATCCCGGACCCCCTCCCTATGTGAATGGGTATGGGGTACACTGTACCCCTACTCATTCACCCCATAAAATTCAGTGTATGGAAATAACGACAGGAGACGTTTTGGAAAATTTATTAAAAATCTTCATCCGGCTCTTGTCCTCTCCGGGGGTCTTCTCCTCTCCGAGGGTCTTCTGCTCTTTTGCTGTCCGCCCTTCTTGTCTTCTCCTCTCCGGGGTCTTCTGCTGTCTTCTCCTCTCCGAGGGTCTTCTGCTGTCCGCCCTTCTGCTGTCCAATCTTCTTGTCTTCTCCTCTCCGGTCTTCTGCTCTTTTGCTGTCGGCTGTCGGCTGTCCTTCTTCCTCCGGTCCTCCTCCTCCTCCGACGTCTTCAGCGATTATGCCGGCCTCTGGTCTCTGCAGCTTATTATATAGCCATTAGGGGCGTGGCCGCCAATGACGTCATCGGGAGACCACGCCCCCTTGTGTCACAGATGACGTCATCTGTGACACAAGGGGGCGTGGTCTCCCGATGACGTCATTGGCGGCCACGCCCCTAATGGCTATATAATAAGCTGCAGAGACCAGAGGCCGGCATAATCGCTGAAGACGTCGGAGGAGGAGGAGGACCGGAGGAAGAAGGACAGCCGACAGCCGACAGCAAAAGAGCAGAAGACCGGAGAGGAGAAGACAAGAAGATTGGACAGCAGAAGGGCGGACAGCAGAAGACCCTCGGAGAGGAGAAGACAGCAGAAGACCCCGGAGAGGAGAAGACAAGAAGGGCGGACAGCAAAAGAGCAGAAGACCCTCGGAGAGGAGAAGACCCCCGGAGAGGACAAGAGCCGGATGAAGATTTTTAATAAATTTTCCAAAACGTCTCCTGTCGTTATTTCCATACACTGCATTTTATGGGGTGAATGAGTAGGGGTACAGTGTACCCCATACCCATTCACATAGGGAGGGGATCGGGGGGCCCCCTTGTTAAAGGGGGCTTCCAGATTCCGATGAGCCCCCTGCCCGCAGACCCCCACAACCACCGGCCAGGGTTGTGGGGATGAGGCCCTTGTCCTCATCAACATGGGGGCAAGGTGCTTTGAGGTGCGGGGTGCAGAGCCCCCCCTGCCCCAAAGCACCCACACCCCCCCCCATGTTGAGGGCGTGTGGCCTGGTATGATCCAGGGGGGGTGGGGCCGCTCACTCGTCCCCTCCCCTTTCCTGGCATGCCGGACTGCATGCTCGGATAAGGGTCTGGTATGGATTTTGGGGGGGACCCCACGCCGTTTTTCCGGCGCGGGGCTACCCTCAAATTCCATACCAGATCCGAAGGGCCTGGGGGGGAACCCCACGCCGTTTTTTTCCCCATTTTGGCGTGGAGTTCCCCCTCAAGATTCTCACAGTGCAGGTCGCACCGCAAGTCGGATCACCCTGATCCGACCTGCGGTGTGACTTCCTTTCAAATCAATAGGCTCCCATAGGGAACCATTGATTTTGAATGGAAGAAAAAAAACGTATAACGTGGCTTAACGCACGTTAAGCAACGTTATGGAGCCTTATGGAGCCTTTAGCAGCGTCAGACGTTTTTTGCAGCTTGACGCTGGAGCTCCTGAACCCACAGTTCCTGGGTTTTTTTTGGAGCTGTAAAACGCCTATGCCACTTGGAGCTCCTAAAAGCTCTATGTGTGCATGAGGCCATAGAATAACATGGATGGGCGTTCTGCAGCTGCAAAAAAAAACGTCTGACGCTGCTAACAGCAGCTGTAAAAACGTCCAGTGTGCATGAGGCCTAACAGTAGAAGTTCCCTGGCTTATATGATATTTACAAATTACCCACAACAACCATATTTACTGTTCAATATTTTTATTGAATTTTTCACATCACAATGAATAAACAAACAAGGACAAAATTGTGCAAAATGTCACGATACATAGTAGTAAAGACATGACAATAACACAACAACAACAATACCAGGAATCAAGCTAACGAGTTAAGCTAGAGATAAAGTAAGTTCCAGAACCAATATCAATAACGAAAACGTAGTCTTCAACAGGGGTGTCTAAAATATTGACTTTGTGACCATGATGACCATTCTTTATGAAATCTTGTGCCACGAGTAATAGAATATGCGTAAGCTTTCTCCATGGAGTATTGCTGATTGACTCTTCTAATAACCTCTAGATGGGAGGGTACGCAGGATTGTTTCCAATACTGCGCTATAGTGAGTCTGGCTGCTATTAGTATGTGTACCACTACCGTCCGTGAGGAGGGGGGAAACAAATCAATCCCTAGGGTGAGAAGGGCTAGAGCTGGGTCGGGCTGCTTAACCACTTAAGCCCCGGAGGATTTGGCTGCTAAACGACCAGGGGGTATTTTGCGATTCGGCACTGCGTGACTTTAACGGACAATTGAGCGGTCGTGCAACACTGTACCTAAACAAATTTGGCGTCCTTTTTTTCCCACAAACAGAGCTTTCTTTTGGCGGTATTTGATCACCTGTGCGATTTTTTGATCACGCGCTATAAACAAAAAAAGAGCGTAAATTTTGCAAAAATAGCAATATTTTTCCCTTTTTTTTATATGAAATTCCTCCCAAAAAAAATGTAAAAATCTAAATTTTTTAACATTTTCGGCCAATTTGTTTTATGCTACCTATGTTTGGTAAAAAAAATCGCAAAAAGCGTATTTTGATTGGTTTGCGCAAAAGTTATTGCGTTTACTAACTAAGGGAAAGATTTTTGTCATTTTTGTTGTTTTTTTTTTAACGCGTAATGGCGGCGATCTGCGATTTTTTTGCGGTACTGCGACATTGCGGCGGACAGATCGGACCCTTGACTGACATTTTTGACACTTTTGGGGTTACCAGTGACATTTCTACAGTAATCAGTGCTATATATATGCACTGTTACTGTAAAAATACACTGGTAGTGAAGGGGTTAACTTTATTTGAGAGGGAGGGGCTGTGTGTGTCCCTAGGGGCGTGATTCTAACTGTGATTGGCTGTGGCTTCAGCTGTATGCAGAGTGATCAACGGATCTACATAGTAGATCCATATGATCATCTCTCATACAGAGGGGAGAATGACAGGCAGCTTGTTTACACAAGCTGCCTGACTTTCTCCCTCTCCCCCGCCGATCGCAGAGTGGCCGGCGAACATCGGGTCCGCCGGTCACACGCGCGGGGGGGTCCATGACCACGCGGGAGCGGGAGCGCGCCTCCGGCGGCGCGCGCTCGCTCCCTAGACTCTCACAAGCTAGTGACGTAGCCCTACGTCACTTTGCCTGTGAGGGGCTGACCGCCGGCGTAGATAGTCGTGCGGCGGTCGGCAAGTGGTTAAGAATGCTAGTAACAACAGAAATTATTTCAAACACTTTGCCCCAATAACTTGTCAGACCCTTGCATAGCCAAAATATATGAAGAATCGTGCCGACGTGGTCACAGTTTCTCCAACACAAGGAACTGTGCGAATCATAAATTTTCGACAGTCTGTAGGGTGTTAAGTACCATCTTGTAAGCAGCTTTTGGGCCTGTTCCCAGTGGGAAACACATTGGGTTGCTCTGTTAGATGCTCTGAAGGCCATTCGCCACTGAGCTTCGGTGGGACTTATCTTAAGGTCTGATTCCCATTTGAGCATGTGCGGTGTCTTACAGAAGGTAGTTTTCAGCGCAAACGAGTTGTAAAACAGGGATATCCCCTTTGTTCTGGTAACGGAGCCAGAGAGAAATTGCCAGACCATCGGAGGAAGCTGCAATTTAGGGGGTGGGTATTTGCGCAGGAAACTTGATACACTATTGTATGAGACCAGCGCCTGTTTGGGTAGGTTGAATTATTGTTGTAAGGTGGGCAATGATTTAATTTTGTCCTCACGAAAGAGTTGATCCACATCCGCGATTCCTGCCTGCACAAATCTAGAAA